>NC_068998.1:7176098-7189908 GCF_001194135.2 Octopus bimaculoides | reverse complement strand
ATAGATAGATAGATAGATAGATAGATAGATATATAGATAGATAGATAGATTGATTGATTGATTGATAGATAGATAGATAGATAGATAGATAGATAGATAGATAGATAGATAGATAGATATATAGATAGATAGATAGATTGATTGATTGATTGATAGATAGATAGATAGATAGATAGATAGATAGATAGATAGATAGATAGATATGATTTTACATAAATATGCACATCTGCATCTCCGCTAAACTTTTAGTACAGCGTTTGTTTTGTTTTTTTTATGATATTGTATATGGTTTGTAGCGTGTGTCAAGCTAATTGCTTTAATACCTGAAGTAACAAACATAAATGTCGAAGAAACAAAAATTTCTCAAATTACACAGGTCTGCCTCAATTTATAACAAAATTATATTAAATAATATTTTGTAATTCCGAGCGTGTATATATAATTCCCAGATTTTAAATTGTCATAATATATATTTACAATATTTTATTTGTTTAAATTACATATAATGTGTTTATGGTTGATACTTATAGGATTATTAAGTAATATTGTGTAATATTTATAATAAATGTCTTCAGGATGGCTATTATGTTTGCGGTTTGGTGAAGCGCGTTGGAAGAGTAATTTATGTTACTTTAAGAGAAATATTTTATGGGTTACTTTAGCAATGAGAATACATTTATTTCCTGCAAAACTTATTCCAGGCTCAATTGAACAAATTAAACTAATTGAAATATCATCCAAAATAGAAGCTTGGAGAACGTATACTATTAATTCTTCAAAGAGATTCATAAAAGCGGCGTTGGTGTTTAATAGTTCACTCGCATCTTTTTATACCTCGCCACGTTCTGTGCGGCCCTCAGAGACATATGAATGCAGGTATCTCCTGCCTATAAAAGGTTAATTTATTACGACCACGATCGTTTAGTTTGTCCTCATTTAAACGCAATAAAACTTAATCGTGAGTCTTAATGTTGTCTTATTTAACCTTTTATCAGATAATGTATATCTCTCTCTCTCTATGTGTGTGTATATATGTATGTGTAGATATATGTGTGTATATGTGTATATGCATGTATATATATATATATATATATATATATATATATACATATATATATAGATATAATATACATCATATATATATATATATATACATATACATATATAATATACCTAATATATAATATATATAAAACATATATGATGTATATTATATATATATATATATATATATATATTGTGTATATTATATATATAATGTATATATATAATATATATATGGACATATATGTGCACATAACATGTATCTATAAATATACACATACACACGTGTGTGTGTGCGTGCGTGTGTGTGTGTGTGTGTTCGTATGTGTTTGTGAATTGGCGTCGTATGTATTTTTATTCAATAGAAATGGCTTCCTAGGTGCACATAATACATCTCTTGGTGTCACACTACTATCTAACCCTTGCAAGCATTTGAATGAAGGTCTCTAATTTGAGAACAACTCGATATTTGGTGCAGTTTTTTTTTACTTCATTAACACATAAATTATGGTTTCTTCTTAGATCTTTTTCAACCAGTCTTATACGTCATCTAAGAGAAGCACAAAGAAATGCTCCTTGCCTATCTGTGACTTAGGCTATGAAAGAAAATTTGAATTGATTTGACATAAATATTTCTGGAATACATATATTAAATACTTCCATGGTGCATATCAGTGTTTTATTTGTGAATTCTATCAAATTTATTAGCGTTACAGCTTACATTTAGGACTAACATTCATAATACTCTATGGCCCTCATCCAAGTAATTTCATATGCGTGCTCCTCATATTTTATGATATAAAGAAGTAAACTTGCAAAATACGAAAATATTTATTGTTGCTCTGTATCGGCGAGCAGCTCAAAAGTGGAAAATATTATCGGTTTCGAATGAGGAACGAAAACACTTTTGACGTTTCAGTAAGAACCTTTCATCATGAAGAGTCTTTCTTTTACTTGATAGTCCCTCAAAAACATATCTCACTAGTAAAGTGTCTTTCCTTAAAAGTTCGGCTTTTCCTCTTTCCCACGGTAAACCAATTTTGAGATGTCTATCATAAAATACACTTAACTAATAATTAGCTTCTTATAGATGCTTATATCACTTTTAACGTTTCATATTGACAATATTCTAGTAGTGCAAGATACATCGCTGTGTCTGTTCGCATGTCGACTGAATTAGAGTTCAGTAAAACAGCAAAGATCTGTTGCCAACTGGGTTTTCCATTACTTCACTCGTTTGTGTCGTGTATTGTCGAACCTTTGATTGCAATTCTAACCGTCAGTGCATTTGACACTTCCCATTTCTCATTTCTTTCCGTTAAACTCTTCATTGTAGGAAAAGCTACATAAAATCCATTGACACGTATCGATAATCTCATTCAATAATATGCTCCTTGGGGCGTTCCTTTTTCATTCAGTTAAACGGTTTCATAAGTGATATGTAATAGATTATTGATTAAATATTGAAGGTATATACAGACACATACATAGACACATTCACACACATACATACACACACACACACACACACACACACACATATATATATATATATATATATATATATATACACACATATATGCATACATATATACACATGCATATATATACATATATATAAACGCACATACACACACATGAATATACACATACACACATAAACACATATATATATATACACATATATATATACATAAATGTATATATATATATACATGCATATATATATATATATATATATATATATATATATATATATATATATATATATATATATATATATATACACATATATACACACATATATATAGCCACACACACGTACACTCACACACACGTACACTCACACAGACGTATATCTGTATATTTCCAAGTTTCTGAAGACGCCTCTAATTAACGGAATTGTACTAGTGTCATAGAAGAGTTGGTGTTTCTTATGGAATGTCCTCCTAATCTAAATATTCTTTTGTATTGTGGTTTAGGGTTATGGAATTGGTCAGGATCTTCTGAAATATTTCCTATAAATCTTATATCTTTGTCAAATTTTGATAATTCACATTTAAGTACTTTAACATATATTTCTCTTTCATCCAACTGGTTTTATTATTACTATGATATTCAATTTTTTGTTAAATTTGTCTTGCAATAAAAAATTGGGAAATTAGATATTTCTTCAAACTTTAAATGAGCTACTGATAGCATAGTTATCGTATAGAAAGAAGTGTACGTAAGGCGGCGAGCTGGCAGAAACGTTAGCATGCCGGGCGAAATGCTTGGCGATATTTCGACTGCTGTTACCTTCTGAGTTCAAATTCCGCCGAGGTCGACTTTCTATTTCATCCTTTCGGGGTCGACAAATTAAGTACCAGTTGCGTACTAGGGTCGATCTAATCGACTGGTCACCTCCCCAAACGTTTCGGGCTTTTTGCATAGAGTAAAAAAAGAAAGAACTGTATGTATTAATCT
This sequence comes from Octopus bimaculoides, assembly GCF_001194135.2. Classification (NCBI taxonomy): domain Eukaryota; kingdom Metazoa; phylum Mollusca; class Cephalopoda; order Octopoda; family Octopodidae; genus Octopus; species Octopus bimaculoides. Next base: position 7,186,398 of record NC_068998.1, on the reverse strand, counting down.
GCAACTTAAGCAAAAGTGGCGAGCAGGTATAATCCTCAGCACGACGAACAAAATGCTTTGCGACATTTTGCCCGTCTTCTCGTTCTGAGTTCAAATTCCGTGGTGGTCGAATTTTCCTTTCATCCTTTCGGGGTCGATAGAATGACAAACAGTTTAGCACAGCGGTCGATCCAATCGATTTACTCCTCCATCGAAATTGCTGGCTTTGTGCCAAAAGTTTTAGACTTCGGATTCATAGATTATCATTTCTCTGAAAATAAACCTACTTGTAGGTGCAGGAATGGCTGTGTGGTAAGTAGCTTGATTCCCAACCACATGGTTCCGGGTTCATATGTATATATGTTATATATATGTGTGCGTGTGTTTATGTTTATAATACGTATATACGTATTATATGCATAAAGACACACACATACATGCATATATCATGTATGATATATGAGATATCTGTAACGTAGAAGACAAGGTGTTTACACTTAGTATTGGTTAAAATCGATAGATATATAGCATTGAAACAAAACTCTATTAACACAGAAGTAATACATGTGTATGAATGCGTGCACACGTGCGAGTATATATATGTATATATATATATATATATATATATATATATATATATATATATATATATATATATATATATATATATATATATATATATATTATGTATGTATTATGCATATATATGAGTATGTTTGTATATATTTGTTCGTGTGTGTGTGTGTTTGTGTGTGTTACACGTAGACATATAATATCTAATATATAGGCAATAAATACACATACACACACAAAATATGCGTGTGTCTTTATGAAAGTAAGTAGGAATATATATATAATTAATGAGTGACACAGGAACATCTGTTGGATATTTTGCACAGCCTTGCTTCGGAATTGTTACATATTATAAAGCGATAGAGTAATCAGATGCTGATATATACGATAATAGTTGATGGTCGATAACTTCTGCTATAGAATATTTTCTATGTAGTTCGCTTTGAAGAATGACAAATTGTACATACTCTGCAATTTGATGTAGTTCTCTTTCCTGTGATGAATGTCACAGTGTGGAAGATTAGAGGTAAATAGCGAGCTATGCTGGGTATTTTCGAATGGTAGATTTTTAGGATGTCATGAAGATTTATAGATGTATATACAACAATAAGCATAACGCCTGAATACTCTCAAGAAAAGCAAAATCTCTAGGTTATATAAGTGTGTGTGTGTGTGTGTGTGTGTTTGTGTGTGTGCGTGTGTGTGTGTGTGTTTGTGTGTGTGCGTGTGTGTGTGTGCTTAGGCATATATTTATTGTATATATATATATATATATATATATATATAACCATGTATACACATGCATACACACCCCATTAAAGCAGTGTAAGCAGTCAAAAACAGATTTCATCAACGATATTTTTTGTATGTATGATCACAAAGAATATTTAAAGTAAATGTTATGCGTTATGGTCTGCTCAGCCATTTCACCGAAGAATAATGTCTGTTAAATATTAGAGCACATATGGCCGAGCTGATTTGCTAACCAGCCAAAAGGTTGGCGGTTTGCAAGCTGTCACATGTGTTGCATTTTGTCAATGGCTTTTTTTTTTAGTTATGCACAAAGCCTACAATTTTTAGTGGTGTGTGTTAGTCTCAACCATCGACTCCAAAACTAGACTGGAATTTTATTTTATTGATTCCAGTACAATGAATAGCAAACTTTAACCTCAGCGAAATTTGAACTCAGAATGTAGCGAGCTGGAAAACTGCGGCGAAGTACGATTTCCGATTCGATAATGAATTTGCAAGCTCGGTTTTTTTAATGATTAAGTAACTTAATTAACATAGTTCAGTTAGTTTGAAATTGGTTCTGAAGATGGCACCACTCATCACCATTAATTGGTATCACTGCGGAATAGAATCATTCAGCAATTCACATTCACTTGCTGGGCCAATTTTGGTCCTCTATTATTCGAAAGCGAACCCTTAAATAGACCAGTATCCTACACGAAGACAGGTTTGCTTGCATCTGATTAACACCAAGAAAATCACGTGACCAGTGCTGGCCACATAATTTCGTTTTATATTGTGGGAACAATTAATAAACTGTTTTGTGTAGCTTTTAAATACTGATTAATATGTGCGATAAACAATAGTTATTTATGGGTATAGACGTTTTATGTCGAGAAAACTATAATCTTTTTTTTAATACAAGACTGTATGACTATCATAGTTGTATTGTTTTCGTTTTTATTTTTGTATGATTTCCTATTAAGAAAACAAAGTGCTATCTTTGAAAGAGATAAGAAGACAGTCTTTTGTTTTGTTGTTTTGTTTTGTTTTGTATTTTCTTTCTTCTTTGATAATTTCATTTACTAAGGTTGACTATTTGACTTCAATACTGAAGATTCTGATATAAATCGGTTTTTCAGTAAATATTCTATTCAATATTGCCGTATCATCTACTTATAAGCTATCAAAATGTGACCCATCTAGTCAATTACTGATGTGTACAGATGAAGAATTTCTCTTGGTGGTTTTAAACTGTTATTAAATGACTTCGTGCTAATTGCGTTCGCTTACATTTAGAAAATAAAATCCATTTTACCTGATCTGTTTGAATTATTTTAGAATTTATATACTTTTATTTTTACCGTCTTTTAAACATAACATGGCTACCTAAAGCTTACGAGTATTCTCCACAAAAAAAGAACAACTTTATTTAACTCTCTTAAGTTTTATTTTTTTCATTGTTTTTCTTTTTCTTTTAGTTGTGCTAAATTTAAAACTTTCTCTATAAAGAGTTTTCGCCCAGAAATGGACCTTCGAAGCATTTATTAATGTGAACTTTGCCCATAAACCTAAACCATTATAGCCATTTCGTATCTCCATACATTCCAAAGTAACCATTATCACTGACATTTTCTGCCAATAAACACAACGCAGGCAAAAAATAAGAGAAGTGGGTCGTTTCAATTTACCATTTTTAGAACCTCCTATCACATTGACACTTTATTCCAGTTTCGATCTTAGATTCTCTTAAATATATTTCTTTCTTTCAACTAGCCAATAAAATGTATAGAATTTAGGTCTGATATTGAAATGGTTTAATGCATGTTTTTAAATTTCTTTGTTATTTTTTCCCATCAGAATGAAAAGGAGGTAAAGCAAGATTAGAACTGAAAGAAAAAAAATAACAGAATCTGTATTTTTTATTCGAACTGCAACGGAACCGACAGTTTGTGTACGACGAATAGAGTTTTAGTAACAAAATAAGTGTTTATAAACTTACAGACGTATAAAACCCAGATAAAGGGGGTGGTTTCGTCCAAATGCATTAGAGCCACGTGTTGTGGTCAAATACGAATTTATTTGGTTTCTTCTTATTTTTTTTTTTAATATCATTCATTTACTGAGACGGTTTTAAAATAACTGACCCTTCCTTCTAAAGCCATTAATATTCCCATATGTTTGTTATAAAGATTACTATATTTCCCGTCCCCATCTCTGAGTGTTGCATGCAGCAGACAATAGCTTTCTAGGACAATGCACTTAAATTATTTTGTGTATAGCGTCAGTCTCGTTGAAGATAAACAGTCTGTGCTACATCACACGAAAGTAAGGTCTATGAACATGACATGCTATATACGATATAACTCTTAATTCTTGACGTTAGGATGCTAATGTTATCAGTTCTATCGATTTGAAAGTATAAAAATAGAACTATGATATGACTGAAAGTTAAAAACCTAAACCAATTCTTCTCAGTTTTCCTTTTTTTAACTTCGTAACGCATTGGAGTTCGAATAAAAATAAATTCTGGTACGATTCATATAACAATTTTTTAAAAAATATACTGGGATATTTTCATGGAAAGATTTTCTTAAATCAAACTTTAAGTAAATTGATGTATAATTTGTCGCATTAATCATACTTGTGTAGATCAAAATTATAGACTCTTTCAAGATACTCAAATATTAATGATTTTTTTAAGGATTGCAATTCTAAAAATTCAGTGTGCATCGTTTGAGAGGTACTATTTTACAGTTTCAGAGTAATAGATCAGCGAAGCTATAAGAGCGTCAAGTAAGATGCTTTGTGATCTGTATTCCCGGTTCTGTACTTTCTAACAGCAAATCATGGAAAGGTACCGGTACCTAAGACATCAGTACCTTGGAGACAGGAGACTTTCATGTGTAGGCAACATTCATTGATGGGGAATCTTACATTGTACTCTATTGACTGTTAAATCGTTTCGTAGTACTTTACTCTGTGTGTGTGCCTGCGTGTTCTATATATTGCGATCTGGAGTGATCTACTGCTATCTCAAGTAGACGACATCCACCAACCGAGGATGGCCACAGAGAGGTCAAAACCGTACGGTCTGGTGGTCTCGTGGATGGAAGATGGTAGGGAATCATTTCCCTGCTTGCAGTATATATAACGGATGCATATTGCATCGAATAATCAGCTGAAGGAGGCGTCTTCCTGGATTTTAAAATAGTAGTAGCGTCGGTTTCTACAGAACAGCCATGTTTAAGTGGCATCAAACATTATTGAACATAAAGACAGACGAACTACTACGAAGCATTTTGCCCGGCGTGCTAACGTTTCTGCCAGCTCACCGCCTTTCACTACACGTATTCTACAGTCGGCTATGGGCTCCAGATCGACTAAAATTCTTCAGGGTGGTGCTACAGCATGGTCGCAGTTTAATGACTGAAACAATTAAACGAATAAAAGAATAATTATATTTATTTATTAAAAGCCACGGAACTTATCTGAATAACGATTTGACTGCTCAATTTTTCAGGGTGAATGGCTTACATTTTTCATTATCTGACCGGGGTAGCATTATTATGATAACGCAAATATATCTGAAATATTGGAGGCGGGTGTGTGATAGTAGTTTAACCTTAACGAGCTTATGTCGTGTGCTTCTGCTGAAATTGAAAATCCACTATTACATCTGAAATTTATCTGTTATTTATGGTATTTAAAGCTCATAATATTTTCCTTCTCTAAAAGAAGCTTAGCCACAAAATTCCATTTTATAGTTTATCCTAGTTTTGATATGTATTCACCAAAGAAACGCTTTTGTGAATGCTGAATTTTCTAGATCATGACTGGAAGAGAAAGTGGGAGGCGAAATTATTATCAAATATTTGGTGGTAGTAAGAGGAGTTAGCAGAGAAAGATATATAAATTACTTTTAATTTGAAGAGACTATAAACCAAAAGTATTTGGAAGTCCTTTTGCTGTTATTGACAAGCGGGGAATGACTAGACAAAGTACAGACAACTTTTCGTGTTGAAATTGGTAGCAGTATATCGCCAAGAGACGTGCGATGTATGTGGGATAGAAGAGAGCTGAGATATGCGAGAAGTATATGAGACAGTGCAACTGAGAGATTTGAATTTCAATCAAAGCATGTGACAGTTACGCTGCAGTAGTTTAATTATGTCTGTTAGGTTGTACGTAGATTGACATAATGAAAGAGGAAACACAGACATTTGTGATGTGATGAAATGCATGACAGTTTTCGATTAGAATTGTTTTCATTTCTTTTATTTAATTTCACTTCTTTCAAGTCAATGGACTGCAACCATGCTGAGACACCGCATTCAGGTGTTCTAGTCGAAATATCCCAATATTAAAGTCTGGTTCTCGTTTTATCGAACTCTGTTCATCGAATGGTTATGTGTACGTTCAAACATCACGTCTTTTTAGAAAAGTATCTTCGCTTTTACGAATAACGAATATTAATACAATATATCTTACAAACATACACGCATATGTTTTATTCGTTTGCTTGTTTCACTGATTGAATTGCGGCCGTGCAGGGAGCACCGAGTTGAAGGGTTTAGTCGAAAAATTCGCCCTCAATATTTTTTTTTACATCTGTTACGTATGACCGAACTGCTAAGTTACGGGGAGACGTAAGTAAAGTAATACCGAGTGCCAAGCGGGGTTGGGGACAAACACAAAGAAACACTTACATACGTATATATTATATATGTGTGTTGGGTGGGGAGGTGTACGACGAATTTTCATGCAGTTTACGTTTACCAAATTCACTTTAGAAGCATGGCATGGCCTGGAGATACCTTAAAAAAATCTTTTCCACAAGATACCACGCACCGAGACTGAACCTAAAACCACATGGTTGCGAAGCGTGCTTCTTAACCCCACAGCTAAATCTGACTCCGCTCAGTTTCCGTCTAACAAATTTCACTCGTTTGATATTTATTTTTTTTTATTGCCCACAAGGGGCCAAACATAGAGGGGACAAACAAATGGATTAAGCTGATTAGATCGACCCCAGTGCGTAACTGGTACTTATTTAATCGACCCCGAAAAGATGAATGGCAAAGTCGACCCCGTCGTAATTTGAACTCAGAACGTAACGGCAGACGAAATATCGATAAGCATTTCGCCCGGCGTGCTAACGATTCTGCCAGCTCGCCGCCACTCATTTGATATTGTGATCAATCTGAGTCTAAGATAGAAAACACTTGTCCTCCCACCACCAACCCGTCCCGCACTGGAATCGAACATGAAGCAACATGATTGCGAAATTAACCACTTCAACCGTGCCTACACTTATCGGTTAAGAAAGATTTACTTGATTGTCAAGTTCTAGCCTATTTCTAGAACTATTTGCTTTTGCTCCGATGTCTAATTTACTCATTCACGCTTGAGTAGACATTTAGTAACTTCAAAAGCACATGAAATTTGTTAACATCCCGCAGTGTAATTGTGATCGTTTTCTGTATTGTGATGAGAATTTATGTCTAGATGTTAGTAATTCGTAAAATCAAAAATAAATCTGAGAATATTACCAAAATGGAAGTGAAGAACTCTAAATTAGTCACGTGTGTAATGATTTAGCTTCTGACGACGTTACAGTTTTTAATTTATCTACCATTATTACGATTAGTAGTATTAGTATTTTTTAAATTTGAAGTCTTTCTTGATACCTTTATTTGTATTCTGAAATTCATGAAGACAATGGAAGGAGACGAATGAGTGCGGCTGTTTGGGTGCTGGCAATTTGGCGCGACTGATTGGATATTCCATCCGTTTTGGCGACAGTTCGTTTTGGCGCTGGAAGCAAACATGTTGCACACACACGCGGGCAATATATCTATATGCGCAGAAATATACATATAGATAGATAGACAAAGAGAGCATTGAATTAACTTACGGAATTGGTCTGGCGCAAAAATACATTTGTGACACTTTGTGTTCTGATTTCAAATACAGCGGAGGACGATTTTGCTTTCTATCCTTCCAGGGTCGATAAAATAAAGTACCAGTCAGGTATTAAAGATTATTTGCCAACATAACATGGCAGTCCTGGTTTAGGACTAATGTTGATGTAATTTAGCCTCAGGAGACATCGTCTCCAGCTGGCTATACGACACGATCTGTGCCCATATATTTTCGAACATGTAAGGACACAGATCGTGTCGTATAGCCAGCCGGAGACGATGTCTCCTGGGGCTAAATTACAGCAACATTGGTCCTAAACCAGGACTACCATGTTATGTTGGCAGTCAATCTTTACTACAAAGTACTGTTGCTGAATATCACAGGTTTTGAGATTTAAAAATAGTAATTTTCAGTCAAGTATTGTTATCAATATAATCGACTACAGACATTCCCTAAATTCGAGGCCTTGTGCTTATATCAGAAATCAGTATTTTCATTAGTAACCATGTAAATTCTCTAAAGTGAAATCGAATTTAATCACAGAAAGTATATTAACATTGGAAACACACCACCAAAGGCAGTACTTGACGTTTTCAATGTGTTCTGTAAACGATTCAGTGAAGAAAGCAAACATACGCTTCAAGAAAAAGAATACTTGAATACTTTAGAATTTAAGTGTCACCATGCTTTCCAAAGTGATTGCAATAACGAAACAATGGAATGTCAACTTTATTTATTTGACTTTAGAAACAATCTTTACAAAGCACTCGCTCATATCGCATAATAAATAATGATGTTTGTTTTCGATTTTCTTTGCCATATTCTCTCTTCATTTCGACTTGATATTCATTTAGAAGATGTTCCATAACACAAAAGCTTTATGATTAAGTGGTTTCAACAACTCCAGGGTGTTATATATTTCCATTTTCAGCTCCGTTTCTTCAGAAAAAAATATGAAAACCAACAGGAAAGTCACATTAATTTCTATTAACAGGTTAAAGAAATAAGTTATATGCATTATAAGGTGAATTGCACTATATGCTTCTTATTTTTAAATATGAATTGCATTGTAACACATACAATTATGAGTTACAGCTATAACATCCATCATCATCATCATCATTATTATTATTATCATTATTATTATTATTATTATTATTATTATTATTATTATTATTATTATTATTATTATTATTTGTAACTTCGTTTGAATTCTGCGTCTTTTCCTTATCATGCCGTGAGTCACCTTGGTACCTGAGGCAAAATTTGTTAATACGAACAGTTAACAATGAATTGGACTACAACTGTCACCATAAGGGCAAAACAAGCAAAAGAGTAAATGTCTATGCAAGGTATTTAAATCGGTAACATGCTTCACGATTTTAGTATACATACCTTATTAGTATTTCCTCATATGTTCTATATACGCTGGGGACGCATTAAAGCCCTTTTCAGGGCTACTTTATTTAAATTCTTACTGTCGGCTAACTAATTTCATCTTATTACATAACTGACTTCACAATTTGGGTATTCATAACTTATTGGGAATTCCTTAAAACAAGATCCTGTGTAAGACAGTTCGGTATTCTCTGTAAAGCACAAAAACCGTTTTAAAGGCTACATACTTTGTATTGTTGTTATTGGATTAGCGAAACAATATTGAGGACGGAACCAAGGGATAAGCCCCCGCTTTCCCGGGAATTACCGGGTACGTCAGCTAGTACTATAATATAATATTCCGTATATCTTAACAGTGCTCTGTTTTGTTTTTTTTTTCCTTCCGTGTAGTTTCATTTAACTAACAGTTCGAATGTAAACTAATTTAAACGATCATCAGATTCTAATTTTTCTTTCTTTCGTAAATTTACCATCTTAACTAATTACCTTTATCTTCTAAATTGCCGTCTCTTTCTTATGATTCTCAATTCTTTTTCTTCACTAAATAATTACTGTTAGTTTTGTTATCATTTTCTAAAGTCTCATGCAGTGTTATTGAAAGACAAGTATTACGGCAGACCTCAATTATATCTTTCCAACATAGTGATCATTGCCAAGAAAGACTCTACATGAAATATCAGAACTCGTCTACTCTCATGATTCGTTGTTTATTTTTGTAATTTTTGCATTTAATAATTTTTTAGCATATATGATTTGGAAGTTAACGTCTATTAATAGCTTGCAGATATATTTAATTGTCTATTCTCATAGTTCTCGATTTTATTTCATTTTAGAATCTTACCATTTAATAATTTCAGAGTTGATGTCTATTGATAGCTTATAGATATACTTAATTGTGCCTCTCTTAATCAAATGTTGTTATGACTTCATTTCTTCATTTTTTGCAGTACTTTTTGCTACGTTCTGAGTTCATATCCCGACGGGTTCAACTGTGCTATTCTTTGTTACGGCAGTCAATATAACAAAGAGTTAATTAAATAATGATGAGAAACTTAATCACCTACGTGGCTTTGTAACTAAAACTGGCAACTTCGTTGACTACAATGACGAGGGTTCCAATTGGTCCGACCAACGGGAACAGCCAGCTCGTGAAATTAACATACATGTGGCTGAGGACTCCACAGTCACGTTTAACCTTAACGTAGGGATATTCAGCGTGACACAATGTAACAAGGCTGGCCCCTTGAATTACAGGTACTACTCATTGTTGCCAGCTGAGTGTTGACAGCTTAACATCTAGCCAACTAACTCCCCAGACTGAAAGCCCCTTGATAATTTATGTGGAGGGCACAGTTGAATGAGAGACCTGCAAAACTCCTCCTTGTAACACCAAAGATGAACTAAAAGCAAAAATAAGGGAAGTATTCACTAACTTAAACAAGGAGTCCATTCAGAACAGTTGCAGGATATTCTGAAGTCGTCTGGCGGCTGTGGTTGAAGCCAATGGTGATTTTATTGAATACATTTACTCTTTAGTATTTCAAGATATTTTAATGAAAGTTTGGTAAATATATCTGTTAAAATGCGATGTCAGTGCTATTTTCATATTAAGGCGGCGAGCTGTCAGAATCGTTAACACGCCGGACGAAATGCTACGTTCTAATTTCAGATTCCGCCGAGGTCGACTTTGCCT
>NC_068998.1:7167589-7175617 GCF_001194135.2 Octopus bimaculoides | reverse complement strand
ATTTTCTGTAGCTATCACTTCATGACAACCAGCATAGTTAATGATGCCTAATTAAACAATTCTCACCAAATACTTTGCATTGAGTTCAAATCAAAGGCTATACCATCATTCCAATGTTATTATTTTCACGAAACAAGAAAGAGAAGTCATTTTACCAAAAGTCAGATACATCAATTAATTTATTTAATCTTACCTTTTTCGTTTCTTTTCTTCGTTTTTTTTTTTTTGTTTTCCTTCCTTCGTCTGATTCCTTCGTCTTATGTCTTCTTCCTTTTTTATCTTGTATTTTTTTTTCTGCGTGTTCTTCTTGATATTCTCAGAGTTTCTCTTCGTGTTCTTGTTTTCCGTGTTATTCTTTCTTTTGGCTTCTATCATCTTCTTATCTGTCTGCTTCTCTTCATTCCCCCTCCCTCCTCCTCCTTTTCATTCTCTTTTCCTCTTTCACACTTCTTACTTTCCCCTTTGCTAATATCTTCAGGGATTTTCCTTCTCTCCTTCTACTTCTCACTTTTAATTTTTCTTCACCTTCCTTTAGCCTTCTTCCTCTTCGATTACAACCATATTCTACACACACACCCACACAACTTCTGCCCCCTTCCCCTCTTTGTTCAGCAATTTTCTTATTCTTACACCCTTTTCTATCGGCTACAACCCCCACTTTTTCCCTCTTCACTTTTTCTTCTCGTTGTAACTCAAGATATTCTCACACTTAGAAGATAACAGCAGTAATGTTATTCATGAAACAGTCGAGGTTTCGCAAAGGCGATTGTACCCTTGCTATCACTAACACTTATGAGCAAATTACCAAATCTCCAGTCTCACCTCGAAACGCACAAGATTATTTTGACGCCCAGTTTGATATTTAGCAACCATAAAGTGCTTTGACCACCTGAACCCGCTTGTAGTATAAGTAGATGCAGCTAGATTCAAGGTGGGATTGGACAAGTCATATATCTAATATTGTACTTGAAACAGAGAAAATCGAAAAATACCGACGGCTCTTTTTCTTTCACGTCTCTCTTTTTATTTACACCTATTTATGAGTAGTGTGATGTGCATGATCCCTTAATAAATTACACACCCTTTAATAATTGTAGAAATAAATAAGTTACGATTAAATTTGAAAAGTCGCTATCGGCCATTCATAATATCTGGCTACGTACCTCTCTCTCTCTGTCTCTCTCTCTCTCTCTGTCTCTCTCTCTCTCTGTCTCTCTCTCTCTCTCTCTCTCTCTCTCTCTCTATCTATCTATCTATCTATCTATCTATCTCTCTCTATACAATATATATATATATATATGGAGGTACATGGCCAAGTGGTGGTTAAAGCAGCGGACTCGCGGTCGAGGGATCGTGGGTTTGAATCTCAGACTGAGCGAAGTGTTTGTTTATGAGCGAAGTGTGTGTTTATGAGCGAAGCACCTAAGCTCCAGCAGAAGGTAATGACGAACTTCTGCTGACTCTTTCGCCACAGCTTTCTCTCATTCTTTCCTCCTGCATATCTAGCAGCTCAACTGCGACAGGCCGCCGTACCGTCCAGGCTGGGGAACCTATACGCCATTGAAACCGGGGAAACCAGCCCTTATGAGGCACGCATGGCTCGAGAAGGAACAAACAGCAACAACAACACATATGTATATATATATATATATATCCGTGATATTGATTTATTTCAACTCCCTTTCTCTCCTACACTTTTTCAACAATTACATTCACGCCTGCAGTTATGTATACATCCATATAAGTAGACACAGATACATACGTGCTATACATATCTACACACAAACACACACACACATATATATATACATACATACATATATATTTATATGTATATACTTATGTAAGTTCGTACATATAAATACTCACAAATGCCTGCTTCTATACGTTTGACGTACATATACACATAAACTCCAATCGAAAAGTCGATTAGATCTGAAGATTAAACTCTGATATATGAAACTAAATGCCATTTACCTTTAATTCTTTTTCTCCTTTTCGCAAATCACCTTTCCCCACATCGTTTACTATCCCACTCTCTCTCTCTCTCTTTCTCTCCTCCTCCTCCTCGTATACATTCACACTAGGTGTTTCAAACACACACACACACACACGTTCTCTCTCTTTATCTATCTATCTTTCTCTCGCTCTCTCACTCTCTTTCTCAAACACACCACACTGTCACATATACAAACTGACACACCACAAAATGATATTACATCGAATTTTAGTTAAAAGCCGAACTGACTTTGGTAAAGCCACTATGACATATTTCTCACCACCAAGTGAAAATCGGCTGAGGTTTTTAAATATTAGTTGCAGACATTTTAAGTGAACGTTTCCCTTCTATATCACGAAGCTGATTCCATACGAAAATGGCTGCCGGAGATAGATCTCACATATTCTCGTCTTTCCTTTTTTATACTTTTCTTCTGACTCTCCTCCTCCTCGTCCCTCTCTTTTGTTTCTTCTTCTTCTTCTTCTTCTTCTTCTTTTTCTTCTTTTTCGTTTCTTCAATTTTTACCATTCCTATGCTTCGTATTTTACATTAATTCTGTGCCTTTTTTCTTCCATATTCTTTTCTGATTTTACCGTCACCTACGATATTTCCACCACTACGATCATCGTCATCGTCGCCATCATCATCATCTTCATCGTCATCATCATCATCATCGTTATCATCATGTCTTGTTTTCCTGCATGTTCTTTTACTTTCATCAGCTTCGAATTTCTTCATGTTGCTTTCTTCGTTTTTTTTTTATTCTCCACTTCTCTTTTTTCTTCTTATACATTAAACTTCTTATTAACCGTCGTTCTTTTCTTTGACATTATATTTTTTTCCCCTTATTCTTGAAAATAACATTGAGAAGGATTATTTTTCTTTCGGTATAAGTATGGAATGGTGAAAACTGAAGAACGAGAATAAGCTCTTGTAAGCAGCCCAATTCGCAGTCCCCACCAACAAAAAATAAAAACCAATTTTGCTTCAGTTATACCAGAGTTTCTCACCGTGCATGCTACCACCCAAAAGAGAGCACTGAGGGGATGGTGAGGTAACATAATTAACATATTAAATTTTACCTATAGAAATAATTGTATTATACGTAATAAAACTAATGGTTATTAAGATAAAATAAGAGAAAAGTGCATTTCGTGGCTAAAGACGTTCTTTTATTCTTTTATTCTTTTATTTGTTTCAGTCATTTGACTGTGGCCATGCTGGAGCACTGCTTTTAGTCGAGCAAATCGACCCCAGGACTTATTCTTTGTAAGCCTAGTATTTATTCTATCGGTCTCTTTTGCCGAACCGTTAAGATACGGGGACGTAAATACACCATCATCGGTTGTAAATTGATGTTGGCGGGACAAACACAGATACACAAACATATACATACATGTGTGTGTGTGTGTGTGTGTGTGTGTGTGTGTGTGTGTGTGTGTGTATACGACGAGCTTCTTTCAGTTTCCGTCTACCAAATCCACTCACAAGGCTTTGGTCGGCCCGAGGCTATAGTAGAAGACACTTGCCCAAGGTGCCACACAGTCGGACTGAACTCGGAACCATGTGACACAGTGGGACTGAATCCGGAATCATGTGGTTAGTAAGCAAGCTACTTACCACACAGCCACAACGAGAATAATTAATTTTTAATGTTACATTAATGGACTCTGTGACGAGAAGTGTGCGCATCAGTGTGTGTGCGTGTGTATGTGGGTGGATGTATGTGTGTGTATTATTCTGAAATATTTGACGTATGTATATCATATTAAACATTTCTGTCTGTAGAACATTACAACAGAAAACTAAAATCTAAAGATGTAGTTCGTTTTAGAAAAGTCGACTAAAAGAGAATAAAATTTCTAAATATCACAAAATTTTCCCATAGAAAACCCCGACAGGTCTCTTTGGATTCTAAGTATGTGTTAATAATTTGAAACAGGGAAAAATATTTTTTCTAGAACTATTAAATCACATTTCGCCAAAAGCTTCTCAAATATCTAGATAGATAGATAGATATATAGATATTCAAATATGAAACAGATAAAGCAGAAGCTGCGCAAGTGTGATAGACATTAGACATTATCGACCACGCATACTTAGCGTAACACGTCGGGCTTCCGCATAGTTTCGATCTACTAAACACCCTTCATAAATTGTTACTCTAACTAAGAATACAAGAGAAGATAATTTTTCCAAACTGTCATGTAGTAGTGAGCAAAGTTGATGTCACGTGGTTGCTATGGGAAGATTTTAACTATCGAACTGTAATTCAAAACTTGAAATATAATCTATGTCAGTTGATGGATATTTGTTATGACATGTATTTTATTTGACAGTACATGTCATGCCAATAAATAAAATCCGACTTAAAGTCAGGAAATGCATTAAATTCACCTACGCAAAATCGTTTTCGCTTGAGTCTTTTCCATTTTCACATTCGGTGGTAGTGAGCTGGCTGAAACGTCAAGACGTTCGACAAACTATCTTAAGCGTTTTCGATCGCTATTGATCGGTTTCGAAAAGGAAAATTCTACATTGTATTTATTTCTTTATTGCCCACAAGGGGCTAAACATAGAGGGGACAAACAAGGACAGACAAAGAGATTAAGTCGATTACCTCGATTCCAGTGCGTAACTGGTACTTAATTTATCGACCCCGAAAGGATGAAAGGCAAAGTCGACTTCGGTGGAATTTGAACTCAGAACGTAACGGCAGACCAAATACCGCTAAACATTTCGCCCGGCGTGCTAACGTTTCTGCCAGCTCGCCGCCTTAACATGTGTTTCTTAATCTATCAGCCAGACTTAATCTATCAGCCGGACTTAATCTATCAGCCAGACTTAATCTACCAGTTCATTCTTTCATCGTGTATTTTTGGGAGGTGATGGGGTCACATACCAGAGTTTGTATTTTATTTTTTAGTTTATTTTTTATTTTTTTTAAACACACTCTGATTTTACCACATTCGTATGAAGACATTTTAACAGAAGTTTTTAAAGTGGTTCATACTTATAAAGTAATGTGTGAATCGACGAAGCTTATTTATGTTAATTTCTATAAGAAGCACAAAACCTAAATTGGAAATGAAGACAAGTTGTGAAAGTGTTAAATATTTTGTTCTGTCTCAATGCATTATAGCGATTTCTTGGCTTTCAGTAAATTATAAATCAGAATACGTGTATGGTCTTTTTTTAGGCTTTTTTTAGTAGCAGCATTTTTTAAACTTTTTCTACTTTATATCAATAAGTTGTCAAAATTATATAATAAAAAAAAATATTTATCTTTATATTTAAATAATAAATGATGCGTTTCTATTTAGACGTTGTTGGGGTTTTTTGGTTTTTTTATTTTAGTTTTCCGGAGTGATTACTTAAAACCGTTCAAAATACATTTTACCTTTCTGAAAGCGTTATGATTTTAAAAGACTTTCATTTTTTTTTTTCTTTTTTTTCTTTATCCTTTTTTTTTTTTTTCTTCAACATCGCTGCAATTCTTAATCTTTTAATGCTCGAAACAGCCTTTAAATATTTCAGAAATTTTAGTTACCCACCATCTCTTAATAGGTCTATAATACATTTTTTCGCTTTCTACATTTATCATGGACCTCCAAATAATAATTATTTATTACATCAGCGTTCAGTCACAGATTTTAAACTAAATGTAGATGAAAAGTTATAATATACATGCCGTTATTTAAAGATATTAGCAATGTCGTACCGCGGGAGAGAATTACAAGTGGTGAAAAAGAAATCAAACGGTGGAGATGCATTTATGCTCAGCAAAATAATGTATCTTTAATTTATTTTCTAGAAGATTCTCACTAATGTTCAATTGCTGCTTTTGGTCTTAAAGTCTTAACTGCTTGCTTAATACAGGTTTTAAAGATTCCAACAGCGGGCGGTTTTACATTTGACAAAATTTAACGAAATTTTGCTGACAGGTGAGATAAGGAACAATCTGTGTTGCGACAATTTTATAAGCGATTAGTTCAGTCATAAGATTAAGTGTTGATTAAAATAGTTTATAAATTTATCTTTTATCCTTTTATCTTTGTGCGTGTGTGTGTGTATTTGTGTGTGTGTGTACGTGTGTTTGTCCGTGTGTTTCTACGTGTGTTTGTGCGTGTGTTTCTACGTGTGTTTCTACGTGTGTTTGTGTGCTTGTGTGTGCGTGTGTGTTTGCGTGCGTGTGTGTGTGTGTGTGTGCGTGTGTTTGCGAGTGTGTGTATTTGTGCGTGAGTGTTTGTGTGTGAGTATGTATGAATGTGCGTGTGTGTTTGCGTGCGTGTGTGTTTGCGTGCGTGTGTGCGTGTGTTTGTACGTGAGTGTGTGTGCGTGCGTGCGTGCGTGCGTGTGTGTGTAATTGTATGCTCTTACTTTTATTCGTTTCTATCATTAGTTGTATGTAACCTATACACCAATAGTCTGCGATAATCGAGGGATTACTGTATTATAAGGAATTATATTTAATTTTGTATTTTTTGATATTCTGTGTGTTGTAGAAGTATAACACAATTATTGCTGATGAATTTTAACAACAAAATCTTATATCGACCCTTAGGGGCTGTATGGACCCCGGTTGAAGACCATTGACTTAGAGGCTTTCCTGTCGTCCACGAAACGAGTTTTCGTGAGTGGTAGATATGCCAAGCATTCTATACGAACCATTATCAACTTGGCTAATTACCCGATTTCTGGTTTCACTAATAGTGATTTTGTGTTCCTCTGCAGATTTCACTTTTAAATTCTATTAACGGAGTCAATTTTCTTCAAAGTTAGATGCTTGGTATTCTATGCGAACCACCAGCATCTCGGTTGGTTGTCCGATAATTACGACTGGATTCAGGACATGGTGGGATGAAACTAAATACAACATAGCGGATATTTGTCTGTTGCTCTGCCGCTTCTGTTAATCTACCACACCTTCTTCCTTCCTATCGCAGTATCAATGCTAACACTGTTATATTTACTGAAGCTGTTGTTCAATTCTCGACAAGACACCGAGGAGCGTATTTAAAGATCTTACGTAAAACTTGTAATGGACAAATGGCATAATGAATTTTAATTTGTTTTTCATTTGTTTTCGGAAACGCTCATGTAATTTTAAACCATTGGTTATTGGAATACGGTATTTCATGTCATGTCATCTTACACACGGAAACTGACAGAGCTACATGTACACACATACACAGAGAGAGAGAGAGAGAGAGAGAGAGAGAGAGAGATGGACGGATAGACAGACAGAGAGAGAATGCGAGTGAGAGAATACATAACATATTACATTCTTCAGTGTCTTTTTCTGTAGTTGTAAAGAAAAATACAAGTGGTTCTGTGAGAATCTCAGCTCTCGGTTAGACGTTCTGTTGAAAAGTGACAGATTTAATTAAAACTCTGTTTAAATCAGGTAAAAGTATCGTGTTTCTTTGGGCAAGCAGATCGAATGAGATGACTAAAGGACAGCTTGGCAGTAGGAAGTAGGCGAAGAACAACGAAATAAGATACTCTAACTGAAGACATCAATGTGAAAGTATTTCCAAAATGTGTGCGTTTGTGCGCGCGTGTGTGTGTGTGTATCAGTGTGTCTGTCTGTTTGCCTCTGTGTGTGTGTAGTAATGATATTATCATGCGGTTTCAAGATGATATTTTAAGCTAGTGCGCACACCATTGCACACATTCATCAAGGTACACGTATACATCTATTATGAAGCGTGATTGAATGTACGCAATCATGTGCTGTCCTTCTCTATTCTACCTCCACCCACCCACCCATGCATACAGACACACCTATATACATACTTACGTTCACACAGTGTCAAATGACGATCTGGCACTATCTGGGTAGTCCAAGATCCTGATTATAAGTCCCATACATTACCACGCTAAATTCCTTAACCAAACTTACTTCTGCAAGCGAGTTACACCAACAGATAGAAGTCTCATCGTGAACAGAATGGTAGAGAAAAAATTTGTGTGTGTGTGTGTGTGTGTGTGTGTGTGTGTGTGTGTGTGTGTGTGTGTGTGTGTGT
>NC_068998.1:7165736-7166811 GCF_001194135.2 Octopus bimaculoides | reverse complement strand
ATATATATATATATATATATATATAATTGACTGCCTGAGTAACATGTTATAGCTTGATCGGAGTCTCAAACGTGAGGCGCAGTTTATTAGGGAAAACTATTACATCTATGCATATACACAGGAAAGCATTACTAATGAAAAAACATAGATGCGGAGGATAAAATCCAATAGAAATTATAGATTGTTTGCAGAAAATAAAGAAATAACAGTAATAACGTCAGTGAAAAAATATTAAGTAAATTGCCTTTACATATTTATCACTTAGAAAATTTTGCTTAAAAAATATTTTTCATTTTTAACCTCGTATATAGTACGCACTATAAATCTTGGGAAAACAGTGCGGATTATACTCGAGAATTTACGGCATTCGATGTAGTTCTTTATTTTTTGAAGAAAAAAACCGTTACCGATTACATTTTAACTTATATGAAAGAAATTTAATCTATTTCAAATAAAACCAATGGACGCTTTACAAAATGGGCCGCAACAACAATACTACAATATAGCATTATAAGGTAGAAGAACCAATCTCGTACTTAAACATTTGAGTTCAAATATATAGAGGAATAGGAAAAGATGGCTATTTTAAAATTCATGTATTTTTCTGAAGACTATTTAGCGACGTAATTTAAATGAAATGGCCCTCAAGGTAGAACCGAAACTTGCTTAAACTGATTATTTCATCTGCTTTGCGATAATAGCCAGTATATAAATTGGATATAAATTCATTTTTAGACATCTCAACACGTGGCAAGACAAGTGGTTATCCATGTCATATTTGAGGTCAAAACCAAAGAAATTGGTGTCAGTTACTTCCATATCAATTTATCAGTAGACGTTTTCAAAAGAAAATTCAATTTCCCGTATAATCGATCTCCTGTGTAATTTCCTCGTTTACCATTTAGCAGTAACCTAATCCACTCGGCTTCTGCAAACTGCTCATTTCGAGTAAATTTTTCGAGTAATTCAAGTAATTTCACCTGTTTCACACACACACACACACACACACACACACACACACACACACACACATATATATATAATCACAAACGTAACTATACATATATGTATATAT
>NC_068998.1:7164624-7165593 GCF_001194135.2 Octopus bimaculoides | reverse complement strand
ATATATATATATATATATATATATATATGTACACAGACACGCATATATATATAGAGAGAGAGACGCACACATGTATATATATATATATATATATATATATATATATATGTATGTATGTATATGCCACGTATAAATGCTTACACAGTTACACAGGCAGAGACACACATGCATATCCATATATCTGGTGATACTATCATATTATGGGTGTCACAATGATATGAAACGTTAGATTTGTCTTCCGAACATTTTGCAAATTATTATTGTCATATACTTAAAATACTTTAAGACAATTTTGCTAGAAACCATTACAGACGATTTCATTTCGTCTAGCTCTGAGGTATGTTGTGTCTTTTTAACATGCAACGTCTGTAATGGGATCTTTCCCGAGATCACCGCTGCAGCGTAGAACTTTTTTAACCATATGCATACCTTAAGTATGTTATGTGGAGCTACATAGCCAAGTGATTAGAGCAGCAGACACGCGGTCGAGGGATCACGGGCTCGAATCTCACACCGGGTGATGTGTGTGTTTATGAGCGAAGCACAGAAATTCCACGCGGCTCCGGCAGAAGGTAATGGCGAACTTCTGTTGACCCTTTCGCCACAACTTTCTCTCACTCTTTCCTCCTGTATCTAGCAGCTCACCTGTGATGGACCATCAAAAGGGATCGGGAAGAAAAAACAGGCGATCAAAAAGGATCGTGTATCACAGAAGAAATTTTTAAAATGTAAGAAGCAAGACTAGGTTTATCCGTGGAAAGAAAAGCCTACGGAAAAGACCACGGTAACCTCAGGCAGGGAGGGAATAAACACATATGTTTTCCATTTTCCATTTGCATACAATAACAAAGCTGAACCATATAGATAAATAGATAGATGTGAATATTTATATACATGCATACATATGTATGCGTGTGCATGTATGTATGTATATATTAAACATTGCGGGGCTATTTTTCATTTACATAT
>NC_068998.1:7160665-7164510 GCF_001194135.2 Octopus bimaculoides | reverse complement strand
ATATAGTTCGCTATGGTTTTTAACATCTTTATAGTCAACTCGCTGTTACACATAATCCGGTTATTCTTGGCTATTTGATATTTTTATGTATAATCTTTCATTAAACCGCGAATTCTCATCTTCATTTGAAAAGGATATAGAAACGGAATCCATTTAATGCTTTCCAACAAAAGAAAACTAAAATTAACTTAATAAAAAGAAAAGAAAAATACGCTTCTCCAAATTTTTTTCTTTTATGGTTTCCTTACATAGATTACGACACGAGCATGCTATATTTCTGTGTCGAACAGAAATTTATAGACAGATTGCTGATATACACATGGTTCATAAATGCAAACATGTATTTACAAGGTGTCTCCAAAAATGTTATTCACTCTTCAAATGCTGAAAGCTCGCTCAGTTTTCATTTCTTTTTAGATTTAATCCATTGGAAGTAACCCTTTCAACTCTATGCAGAAGGCCTGAAACTGTGTAGGGAAGGGGCTAGGTGATTACATTAACCCCAGTGTTTAACTGGGACTTGTTTCATCGACCTCGAAAGGATGAAATTCAAAGTCAACCTTGGCGGAATTTGAACTCTGAACGTAACGAGCGGGAAGAAATGTCACCAAACACTTTGTCCGACGTGTTAACGATTCCGCCAGCTTGCTGACTTAACCCAATGGAAATAATGAAAGGAGAAACACTTAGCTTTGGACAAAGAGAATTTTTTTCCTGAAGAGCTACCGAAAGTTTGAAAAATGCACTCGATGTGAAAATGCAGCTTAGGAGAGAGTTCCAAACAGATCCGCCGTCGCAGTTTACCCCCAGTTGAATTAGTGTCAAGTTTGAAGCAGACGGAATTGTTCAGAATGCTCACAAGAAACATTCTGAAAGAATACGGACATCGAACCCCATAAAATGAAAGAAAAAGTACAATAAACATATTGCTAGAGTTCCAGAATATCTATGGAGAAAGCGATTTTTGTGATAGGAATCTCACAACCAAGTGTCCAATGCATTTTGATGCAATATCAGTGGAAAATTTGCATTGAAAGAATAGTTCATTCTCTCAGTGGAGATGTTTCGGACCACGCGTAGAGTGTTGCAAGTGGTACGAATGTTGCTGTAATTTAGCCTCAGGAGACATTGTCTCCGGTTGGCTATGCAAACAATTGTTCTGTGCGAACAATTATTCTGTGCTGATGAAGTGAAATAACCCGGAAATCGCGATGTACAGATATTGTTTTGAGCTGAGTGGGCGTGCTAGATTCCCTTGTTCGAAAATATAAGGACACAGATCGTGTCGTATAACCAGCTGGAGACGATGTCTCCTGGGGCTAAATTTCAGCAATATTCGTCCTAAACCAGGACTTCCATGTTATGTTGGCAAATAATCGTTACTCCTAATATGTGGTACTTAACGAATTAATAGGATGTGGTGTCATTGTTGGTGTGGATTATCGCGTAATGTACGAAACGATTCTTTTTTCGCTATGTACACTAACTGAACTTATGTAAATATAAGATGCAACTCTCAACTTAAGATGATTTTTTAAATGCAACGTAATAACAATGCGGATGTTTACGAGAGATTTATGTGAGCAAAATCGGAAAGCTGAAACACAGCAGGATAATGCTTTGATCCCGGTAGTCTCAAACAGATCTGCGAAAGTCACAAAAGCATGCGTACATGATGATTGTGGACTTCTTAATCAAGTGTAACTATTCCCAGCATCAACACTGACAGAGCACATAAACATGGGCATTAATCTAGTTAAAACTAATAACACACACCATACAAGCAATACACCAAATGACATTAACTTCGTATAATTTAACGACTTCAATGATATTTACAATTTAATTATTGTTGTGTGGAAACGGAATAAAATGCTTAATGAAAAACAAATACAAACGCTGGGAACTCTTACCTCAAAAAGTCTTGTTGCCTTGTTAGCGGCGACTGACTAAGAAAGACTTAAACTCAAAGAAAAATCATACATACATACACACACACTTACATACACATACAAACACATGAGAGCAAACTGACTGAGTTGTTAGAATGTCAGATAAAATGACTCGCCGTGTTTTCTTCAGACTCTCGGTGCTTTGGGTTCAAATCCTGTAGGGATCAACTTTGTCTTTTATCCTTTTGAAACCAATAAAAAATACCAATCTCAATTAGCAGAACTGCAAGAACATCGAGTAAGATGCTTGAAGTGTCTGCTCTGGTTTCTTACCTTTTCACTGTAAAGGCGCGTGGCTCAGCAGTTCGGGCAATCGACTCACGATCGTAAAGTCGTGAGTTCGATTCACAGAGGCGTGTTGTCTCCTCGAGCAACATACTTTATTTCACGTTGCACCAGTCTACTCAGCTGGCAAAACTTAGCTGTACCCGTAATTAAAAGGGCCGGCCTTGTCACATTCTGTGTCATGCTCAATCTGGTTCCGGCAGGGGGGGGGGCGAACCTTGCTGTACTCATTCAACACAACATTCTCTCACTCTTTCTTCCTGTTTCTGTTGTATTTGTATTTCAAAGGGCCAGCCTTGTCACAATTTGTATCACACTGAACTACGTTAAGGGTACACGTGTCTGTGGAGTGCTCAGCCACTTGCACGTTCATTTCACGAGCAGGCTGTTCCGTTGTCGGGATTAACTGGAACCCCAGTCGTCGTAAACGACGGAGTGCCAGGCAGGATATGTGTATATGTGTAGTATATTTTTTAGCCCTAGGTAAAATTTCATTGATTGAGCAAGACTAGGAACAGAGCCATTCCAGCTACGATTATTCTATTGCTGTAGGATTTCCAAGACATTATGCTATATACCCATGTTTGTTGTTGACTGGTGTTTTGTCTTGAAGAGTTGACTGCCATTTGTAACAGGTCACGTGCCATATTGTCTATGTGTGTATTTGTGTGTGTGCATTTGTGTGTGAGTGCGTGTGTATGTGTGTGTATGTGTGTGTGTGTGCGTGTATGTGTGTGCGTGTATCTGTGTGCGTGTGTGAGTGTGTGTGTGTGTTTGCTGTAGACCAGTGTTTTGACTTGAACATTTGACTGCTATTTCTAACATGTCGTGTCCCATATAAAATATTCGTATATTGTCTGTGTGTGTATTTGTGTGTGTGCATTTGCGTGTATATATGTATGTATGTATTATGTGTATCTGTGTGTGTGCACGCGTGCATGTGTGTGTGCGTGCGTGCGTTTATTTATTTGTAAGTAAATTCTTCAAAAGGCAAAAGTTACAATTTGGCCTGCTAGTTAACTAAAATAATCGTTTAGTTAAAAGGAAAAACCAGATTTCAGAAGGTGCCATTTATCTGATTAAGATCTCGCTAATATATTTTAGTGGTATTCATACTAATAGCTGTAAAGCAAAACTTTCTCCACAATGGGAATTAAATCCGCAAAAAAGAACTTTACAAAAATAAATTCTCAGAATTCTACGTAGAAACATAATAAATGGCACAGAAACTATGGCATCACATTTTCACTCTTAATAGTTTCTTTTGAAATACCATATATTTATAGGAATTACATTCGTTTGTGAATTGAGAATTGGATGTCATCGCTGGCACTAGTTCTGTTTTCTATCATTGATTCTCTTGAGACTAATTAATATTTTTTTCTCGCATAATTAGAATGTAGAATAATTCTCTTAAGGGTTTAGTCACGAGGGAGAATCAGCTGTATTATGTTTTTACAGTGTTAAGTGATGTTGATATGTGTGTTGTGAAGATTTAGGTTGACGTCTGATGAACAAAGAAAAAACATGAGCAGGCTAAGAATTATGGCGGGCTGACCAACTCCTACTTGTTTTAATATATACATATATATATATATATATATATAT
>NC_068998.1:7155813-7160655 GCF_001194135.2 Octopus bimaculoides | reverse complement strand
TGTGTTTGTGTGTGTGTGTGTGTGTGTATGTATGTAGTACAGTTTATTTTACGAGTTTAGTCACGGGAAAAGACCAGTGCTCATCGTCTTCGCAAAATTCTTTTAATTCTCTTTCTGGTGAGATTTAGTAATGTACAACGTGAACATCTGTGGATCGAACTTTGGTGAACAACAAAAAATGGGGACCAGCAAAGAATTATAGTGGGATGGTATTTTGTGGAAGAAGTGGTTAGATCAGAAAGAATGAGAGTGGGGGGAGGAGAGAGAGAGAGATCGTACGACTAAAGAAAAGATGCTATCAGCTGGACCAAAATGCTTTTTCTATATATATGTAAGTAGTTAGTTTAATTATCGCTTCATCAAATATTTAGCCCAATTAATACATAATTATAAAATACATCAATAAAATACATACTGCATTAATACATTTTTCTTGATAAATGTAAATATAAAACAGAAAGGTGTTCGAGCTTCAGCACAGTGCTGTAGAGACTTACTAGTCTTCCACAGAAAAACTCGATTCCATGCTAGCAACTTTAACTGAATCTTCCCACGTGCAAAAATCTGTGATCAGCCATTGGTATCTTTTATGTGTAATGTATAGTACATTTAATCATAAAGCATATTATCATCTTATATAGAATCACATTCTCAAAACACTTTACATAATCTCCCCGAAGCAACTTCAGTGCTTAGATAATGAATAAATTCTGCTGTTGCTGTATTTACACCCAACTCGCAGGTGGAGCTACAGTTTGCTTTAGATACACTCCCGTATTTCATCTTTATTTCAGATATGTCAGCAGATACTATAGTTTAATTTCTTTCTATATTGAATCATAATGCATTAAGTTTTATTGGTATCTTTAAATATAACGATGTAGTTAATTATGAAATTAAGGTTAACACATAAGCATAAATTTTAATTGGTATATTTAGTTAATAACCATAAAATTTAATTAGTTGGGGGAAGCAGTCTGATGCATGCATGCATACAGTTGATTGTTGGAAACGTGATGGTACCATCTGATGTTCTCGATGGTTCTCAGCGCTCTGCAATCGAACCCGTCGATCATCTTCGCCAGGGTCTTCGAGAAGGGCCACGTTTTTACTCCACAGAGGAGAGTGGAGAGAGCCGATGCGTTGCAGATGCGGAGCTTCATCTTCTGAAAGATGGAGAAGTGGAACCAAAAGGGCTTCCATATGAAGTATATGACCCCGGCAGCCAGACTATACCAGCGGTTGATCTCCGGGGTCAGATCTCCATTGTTGAGGATATTATGCATAAATGAATGAACGCCATCTTGGGTGAAATGAATCTGGTGTTGAAAGACCCGAAACCCCACTGAAACCCCAGAAACATCACTGATGATACAATCCCAGAGTATCCATGCGATGTATCTTAAAACTAAATGAGAGATCCGCCATTTTGCTAACTTGCAGACCTAGAGTTAGACCGTAAATAAACAGGAAATTGCTACAGTTTCTTCTCACCGGAGAAGAGTCTAATAAAATATTTTCTGGATTGCCACGGTTGCATTATATTCTGTCAGACGAGGCCTGATGAATGCCAATAGGCATGAAAGTACTTATTAGCCTTTATATATTTAATTCTCTATATTGAATACTCAATATTTCATATATTCAATAAGACATTCAATACTTCATTTCATTTTACCATTTATATTATATTATATATTATATATTCCATATTCTATATCCCACATTTAATTTTACAAGAATATAAATAAAACATAAAAAACAGACAGAGTTGGAACTCTTTTAAATAATATATATATATATATATAAAGTAACAAACTGAGGAGAAGAATTCCTTCGAAGGGGTTTGTTAAACATCCAATTCACTAGTAAGTCAGTTGGATACCATATCAATATTGATTTAATTTAATTATAAAGATAAATTAGATGTAGAAATATATTATTGATAATCCAATATTTTATTTATATTACAATATTACATTAAACACTATGAAAATAACATAATATTATATAACATAAATGATTATAAAAACCATAAAGGTCCAACAAATTGTTTCGACTTATATTTTTTCTGATATACATAATCACAGTCCCATTATACGTAAAGTGACTTTATATATAATGGAGCCGTGATTATGTATATCAGAAAAAATATAAATCGAAACAATTTGCTGGCCCTTTATGGTTTTTATAATCATTTATGTTATATAATATTTTGTTATGTTATATTCATAATGTTTAATGTAATATTGTAATATAAATAAATTAATTATTGGATTGTCAATAGAATACTTCTATATTTAATTTACCTTTATGTATGTATGTATGCAGAGTGGTGTCTTCTCCATAGATGTGTATGTACGTTTGTGTGTGCAAATAATAGAACGTAGGTCATTTTCGTTTTGAAAGAAGTGTGTGGAAGACATGAATGAATTATGATCTACCTATGAGTTGATAGAATATGGATGTACTGTTGCAAGAAACTTAAAATCTAAAAGAGTATGACTATCGAACCTATAAACAGTCAGCTTTGCTGGAAAATTCTCGTCGCACGTGTAGTGGAAATCTTCGCTGGTATCATATGTATTGGCGGCATTCGTCGAGATTCAAAAACCAAAAAAGGAAGAGGCAAATAATGTGGAGCGTCAGAAAACAAAACTCTTGTGGGTCTGATACTTTAGAAATCTGTTGCTCGTTGAATACGGAAAAGAAAACCAGATAATAAATGAACTTGTGTCTTGGAAATTCGAGTTTGATACGAAAGCTGTAATTTATTTTTTAAACTTCTACTCTAAAAGACAAATGTATAACACATCTTAAATCATTTATATGCGGTAGAGCTATACACACTCTTTTTACTCTTTTACTTGTTTCAGTCATTTGACTGCGGCCATGCTGGAGCACCGCAGGACTTATTCTTTGTAAGCCTAGTACTTATTCTATCGGTCACTTTAGCCGAACCGCTAAGTTACGGGGACGTAAACACATCAGCATCGGTTGTCAAGCGATGTTGGGGGGACAAACACAGACACACAAACACACACATATATATATACATATACATATATACGACGGGCTTCTTTCAGTTTCCGTCTATCAAATCCACTCAGAAGTCTTTGGTCGGACCGACGCTATAGTAGAAGACACTTGCCCAAAGTGCCACGCAGTGGGACTGAACCCGGAACCATGTGGTTTGATAAGCAAGCTACTTACCACACAGCCACTCCTGCGCCTATACACACTCTTTTATAAGGAAGTGTTTCGTTAAGTTTTCTATGAAGTGGAGAAAGTAGCAACTGTATAATAAAATAAAATAAGAAAATTCTAGAAGTTTCGAAAGAGTCTTAGATTTATGCTATCTTCCTTTTATAAAATTCCTACGCAGCTAAATAGTCTCTATCTTTAGGGTCATGGAACAAATCAAATTATGTACCAAATACCAAATGTTATTTGCTGTTGTGGAAGCCAAAACCTTTAAGATGAAATTAGAATTTTTCGGAGGTTAACCATTGAAATCGAATTACATCATCTCCAACCCTCTCCATTACTCATAAAGTATCCCTATGTGCAAATACGCCAAAGTAGAAGGAGGATATTGATGGCAAATTGATCTTTTGATTGAAGAATTTGACAGATTTACTTTGTCTATAAATGCCAAAACATTTGCAGTTGGAGGTTATTCAATTCCAACGTTCGGCAGTGAACCAAAATAATTTCTGAGAACTAAAACCTTGCGGGACATTTGCAAAAGTTTTGGACAGGTAAAATATTACCTTTCCAAATCTTAGCTGAAATATTTCCATATCTGAAGAATTATTCGACGTAGGATAATAAATTTTCGTTTTTCTGTACTCAGCCTATGAGATGAGAAATGCTTCAATACTTACGTTTCGTTCAGTTTGATTTTCTCTTCATCTGAAAAATTATAATCGTATTATAAACAAATCATCTCAGAGATTTAGATAGTATTTCACTCAAAATCTAGAAAATAAATAGATGGAAGCATAAGAAAAGAAAAAAAAAGGAAAAAAGCAAGAAACATTAGTCTCTAAGGAATGGACATTTGGAAGACACATTGCAGCATCTACATCAAATATAACGCCTCATTTTGACAGGCTACTTACTGGAAAGAGATGTAATATTTTTTCCTTTATCTTTGCAAAGTGGTTTTTAAAAGAACAAATATTTTCTTTAAACACAAGAAAATTTATATTTATGTTTATATTTACATGTCAGCTAATTCATAATTCATTCGTTTCTATGTTCTCTGTTTGAATCAACACATAATAGTGAAAAAAATATCTGAAATATTGGTGGGAGTGAACGGTTGTGGTGGAGAAAGGATTGAACTGCTAATTGAAAATAACTGAAGATTATTTCCATACACGTCTTAAGTACGTCATCTGCCTCTGGAATATGTCTTGTCTCGAGTAGGTGGCATCTGTGGAAAATTATTCCCCCTTACGATACGCAGGGGACTTGGGCATGGTCCACGTTAATGTAACGCGGGTTTTCACTGTTGAAGTATCAGGATTCATGTTAACGAACTGTTCCCCCTTTAATATAGGTAAGTAGCTTGCTTACCAACCACATGGTTCCGGGTTTCAGAGGGATTTGGAATCTGACCACAGTGGGCTTTAGAATAAATGCCATGAGGCACTCTATCTAACCCTACCCTGCCAATTTGCCGTTGTATTCATCATATACTATACATTAATTTCATAATTCGATTTCGTTAGCGTGTTGTGAAAGTATTGTACAAAAATTTATCTTTAACAGTACAACCTACAAAGAGAGAGAGAGAGAGAGAGAGAGAGAGAGAGAGAGAGAGAGAGAGAGAGA
>NC_068998.1:7152215-7153707 GCF_001194135.2 Octopus bimaculoides | reverse complement strand
TATATATACATATGTATATATATATATATACACACACACATACATGTATACATGTATAAGTATAGCTACACATGCATGTTTATTATTGTTTGTATATATGTTGGCATAAATGTATCTGCTTATACGTGCACCAGCCCCTCTCTCCCCCATCCACGTAACTGGTGTCCCGCCAGCCATCATCTTTCTTTCTTGGCCTGACTGCCGACCGTCAACACCTTGTATCATCTCCTATGTTCCTGCCTTTAGGCTTTCACTTCATACACGCCAGATTAATTTGATTCGTTCTCAGTCGAAAAACACCTGTTGTTATGTTGGTGTTTCTATTTGTAATTGTGTACCTTGTTCTCCGTTCGTTGTTTGAACCCAGAACAATGTGGTTGGGAAGCAAGGTTCTTATCACACAGCCACGCCTGCGCTTATTTATATATATAAACATACAATTAACATATTTTTGAAATTGCATCGGTCTTATCTGTATTAACATGCACCTGACATGAGTTGAGTTGTGTCCAATCATTAATTCCAAAGCAGTGGCCTCATTAGTGAAGTTTCCAAAGAAATATAGTTTTTACAGACAAGCTAGAATTCTATAGATTACAAGAGAAGTTACATCATATCAACATAAGCAGCATCCCTTCACATCCTAAACATTTCTCACCGGCACATACACCTACTTCACGAAGCCAACTACACTCACCTTTCTACTGACATCACGTTTTACTCTACACACCTGACTACCACAATCACTTGACAAATAATCATCTAACTTCTCTTAGACCACATATCACATATTATCACGGTATATTCTCATATAAATAGAAAGAAAGAAAACACACACAGTTTCGGGAAAAAAAATTGAAGGACAAGAATACAGAACGGAAATGCTTTAGCCAAGAAACAGAATCAACAAAGTTTACAGAATTAAGCAACACCAAAATCACCAGCAGAAATACAAAATAATTATAGACACATTAAAAAAAACGCATCCAAAAGAGCAACATGAGATACACAGATCCAATTACAGATTGGGAAGAGACGCATTTAATTAGAATATATCAACACCATAAAAAAAAAGGCAAATGAAATTCAAAATCAAACCAACGAAGAACCAAACGGAACCGGGAAAGAATTTGCTTGTATCTTGTATAAACTAGAAAAACAAACCCTAAAACACGGTGTAAACTGGAACCGGCATCAACTAGAACAGTTAACGACATCTCGCAATGTTGCAATAATACTCTTAAATAATATTTTCCGTTGCAATACCAAAGAAATGATTTTTACTGATTTCGAAGATCAATAGTGTGAAAACTTCTTATAGCGAACAGAAAAGAAAGGACTTGTCTTCCTTCTTTGTTATGATTTTATGTGTCTGTGTTTGTATGTATGCATGGCTGGATGAATAAATATACATTTGTATGCGCGCGCGCGCAAACGCACAAGTATGTATGTATGTATGTACGTATGTATGTATGTATGTATGTGTGTATGT
>NC_068998.1:7144279-7152115 GCF_001194135.2 Octopus bimaculoides | reverse complement strand
GTGTGTGTCTCTCTCTCTATATATATATATTTATATATGTATGTATGTATGTGTGCGTATATATTTATATATGTGTGTGTCTATGTGCATAACTCTTTATGTTTTGCCTCCTTTGAGACATTTATGTAAAGCCATTATTCTATTAATATCTCACACATCTTTCAATGTAGCTTCACAAACAGAAATATTTTGCTACGTTTTTGGTTTGAGTTTTGGGTTGATTTTGTTTGTGCAGATAATTTTTTTCTTTTAAGGAAAATAGTTTTGGTAATCTTAAACTATCGCAGTACACTGAATCAGTTAACCATTTAAAAAGCATTACAATTCTCATTGGCATAAGGAGGAGGTTGAAGATGGAGAACTGCAAAAGCAGTAAAACACCAGACGTAATTATTATTTTGTTTTGTTGATTTACATTCTGAATTCCAATCCTGACAGATTTATAGAAAGTATTATAAAATATTTATTCATGGCTGTGTGGTAAGAAGTTTGCTTCCAAACCACATGGTTCTGGGTTCAGAATGACACCTTGAGCAAGTGTCATTCTATCAGAATGACACCCTGAGCAGGTGTCTTCTATCTTAGACTCAGGCTGACCAAAGATATGGCTTCTATGTCTAGCACATCAAGCAACCACGTTAAAGTTTCTTCATTGGTTTTATAAGTTCTATGTTAGTCTACTCAGCAGACTCTACTTGTATTGTTAAACTGTTTAAACCATTAGGATATTACTGAACAAACAGTATCCCCAGGCTCTTGTCTTCATTTGCTCTTTTAGACATTGTACATTAATAAATTCTTTGTGAATTCAGTCTGTAACATCCATGACTTTCGAATCTCCAATACAATAACTTCCTTTATTGTACTGCTAACTTTAACTGTCCTAATCACATTGTACTATTGACATTTGCTCTAATACTGGTTGATAAAAGCCAAACATTGCACATTCTCGTTTCTCGTCTCTTGAGACTTTCTTGCCTTCGTCATGAAAATCATAAATTTTGCTGATCTAGTTTTCATAATAATTACTTTTCACTTAACACTGGATTAATTCTTTTAATATATTATAGTATCTTTACAATTAATTTTATTAACATTGAGCCATTAACAACACACTCTCCAGAATTTTATGGCTTCTTTGCACAGCTTTTGTAACATACTTCATGCGGAAAAAAATTGCAAAATTCTGTTTATTGGAGTAAAAAGAATACAGATGTCCTCCATGACTACCTCAGAGCAAATCAAAAATGATTCTGAGAGAGGCGGGAGAAGGGGAGGAGAGAGAAAAGGATGGGTAGAGAGAGAGAGAGAGAAACGAAACCCAGAATTTGGACATTTAGTTATCAACCCCCAAAAGACAAATACGTGAAGTTGACTTCTGTGGCATTTGAATTCACAATGCACTTTACTAGAACAATGAGTGCAATGGTATCTGATAGTCTAATGATTTTTGCCAACTGACATATATATTCTTCTAATTCAGAATATGTATTTATGTAGAAATTGAACCAATTATCTAAATAACAATGAAGCTGTATATTTTAACGTTATCATTGCTTTGTTAAATTATCTCGTATGGTAGGGTGGCGAGCTGGCTCAAGCGTTAGCATGGTGGGCGAAATGCTTAGTGGTATTTCGTCTGCCGTTATGTTCTGAGTTCAAATTCAGCCGAGGTCGACCTTGTCTTTCAACCTTTCGAGGTCAAAAAGTTAAGTACCAGTTGCATAATGGGATCACTTTAATCAACCAGCCCCCTCCTCAAAATATTTCAGGCCTTGTGCCTAGAGTAGAAAAGAATATATTTTAAGGCAGTGAACCGGGCAAAATGCTTACTGGTATTTCGTCTGTCTTTTTGTTCTGAGTTCAAATTCCATCTAATCGACTGGCCCCCTCCCCAAAAATTTCGGGCCGAGAGTAGAAAAGAATATATCTAGTACAGTACTCGTAAATTGTCTAATCATATTGCTCTTTGTTTCATATCTACCAAAAACAATGTCTTTCTCTTTCTCTTTGTCTGTTCTCTTGCACCTGACATGACATAACAGACAGCTTTTAGAACTCAGATACCCTGAGTAAACCTGCCTGATCTAATGACAAAGCCAGTACGTGTTCACTGGATTTGCTAGAAATAGCAGTCCAATATTCCCATCTCTGCATACTACACACTACCATCTTAAAAGAAGTATTATGATTGAAGATAAAATAATGTCGGAATGCTTACTGCTGGATTATCTTTGATCATAGGTCTACTCCATCAGGGATGATCTGGAGCTAAGCAGCTACACCAACAACGATAAAAACTGCATAAAAATCATGCCAAAGATTCTACCATTAAGTTGTCATCTCTCTGTACTTAAAGACAACAACAACAACTACTACTACAACAACAACAAACTATTGCCTAGTAAAAAACAACAACACAGTTAAACAAGTGATATATAAGTATGATATATTCAATCTCTCATATAAATATGCGGTGACTTATTATTATTATTATCATTATTATTATTATTATTATTATTATTATTATTATTGGAAATACAATTTTCTTTGAATAAATATGCAAGGAAATTGATTAAATTCTGATACAACTTCAAACACAGTTCTGATTATTGGTCCCTGAAAGTAAATATCGCCTTTTCTCAATATCACTTTCCACCTTCTTTTATATATGTACTCACACAAACACACACACACACACACACACACACACACACAAAAGACATACACACATGCACACATACTTTCCTTGTCTACAAGACACTTTATTGTCAAGAATTGCATTAATATTGATGATTAGACGAGTTGTGGGAAGTAGATATGATGGTAGCGATGATGGGGATAAAGAAGGACATACAGACAGACTGGATGACTTAAGATAATGATTACTTTTCGTTTTACAGCCCTGAGTTCATATCCATCTAGGTTGCTTTCTGGGGTTCTTTTTCCTCTCAAGTAAATGGCACACCTTCAGTTAAAATGACGAAGATTCCAGTTGATTCGATCAACAGAACGGCATGAGTACTCCACAGACACACATACCCTTAAGGGAGTTGTCAGGGGGACTAAACATAGAGGGGACAAACAAGGATAAACAAAGGGATTAAGTCGATTACATCAACCCCAGTGTGTAACTGGTACTTAATTTATCGACCCCGAAAGGATGAAATGCAAAGTCGACCTCGGCGGAATTTGAACTCAGAACGTAACGGCAGACGAAATACCGCTAAGCATTTCGCTCGGCGTGCTAACGATACTGCCAGCTCACTACCTTACATTGGTAATGATATTGACCTCTGACTAGTTGTCACTTACATGGGAGTATAAAAGCAGTGCCAAACATTTGGCAATATGTGATATTTGGCAATATTTGGCTATCACATCTTGCCAAACACTTGGCAATATGTGATTGGTTAGGATCAACATGAACATAGAAGCTCTCACGACCTCAAAAGACCAAAATGAAATAACAAATCTGCAGCTTGTAGAGTCTGCTGAGAAAATATTAAAGCTCAGCATCCAAGGTAGAAGAACTATCTGTTACATATGTGGCAGCAACACCCATCTAATAGCTTTCTGTTCAAAAGAACAAACCAACAACAACATATCATGGAGGTTATCCATCCTGTAGTGATATTAGACCGAACTGGTGAGTTGACAAATTAAATTATACTCTATATTCATTGCCATAGGAAAATAGATTTATTTGGAGAATGAAATCTATGCTTGTCTGGTGAAGTCATGATAAGACTGGAATATGTGAGTAGTTTTCTCATATAACTAACAGAATAACAAAAACAATATTCTCTATTAACAAATATTGGGTATTTCTCTTATTCTATAATCTAATCTTAACTTCTTAATATTTCCTGCATTAAATGTTAACATTAATTTAACTAATATATTCTGAAAATATAGAATATACTCATTTTCCCCCAGTTATTTCTACTGTTTATCCCTTAACTTTTCTATCAATACATATCTTTCTCTCCTGAGTTGCTCACAGCTTGCACCAGAAGCCTCAGAGGATCTTGTATGTCTTTCAGACCATATATTGCACAAACCTGCTCTATTCTATGTTCAACCATCTGCATGATGCTTTTTACTTCATTTTTATCACTTTTGTTTCCAATTATATATATATATTTTTCATTTTGTTTTCTTCAAGTTTGAAATAAAC
The DNA here is from genome assembly GCF_001194135.2 of Octopus bimaculoides. Lineage (NCBI taxonomy): Eukaryota > Metazoa > Mollusca > Cephalopoda > Octopoda > Octopodidae > Octopus > Octopus bimaculoides. Next base: position 7,147,935 of record NC_068998.1, on the reverse strand, counting down.
AAAGAATGTAAACCCTTACTTTAATCAAATAGTACATCAGTCTGTAAAGATATCTCCATAAAAAAAAGGAATTGATAATCATCTTGGTTGGCTCTTAAATCATAAGAACATAATCTCTTATCTGTTTACTATTCTTCAAAGTGATCATGAAGTTGTTGGTGTTTGTATTATTTTTCTTGTATTACTTTTTGCAGTTATTCCTCTTTATTATTCATCCTATTATTTGCTTTTAAGGAAGAAATGAAGAAAAACTTAAAAACTGACAAAAGCATTTATATTTTTGTTTATGTTTTGTTTTGTTCTTTTTAGTGTTCATTTCATGAACAGTTTTCGTGTCTCATGGCTTTCTACTATTTACTTTGAGAATATTTCTTATATTGCATGCTGCAATCTCTAAGTGAAAATGAAGAGAAAGTAAAAGAGGAGAAATAAAACATTTACGATCAAACAAAACTATAGATCAACTTTTCTCTGATTATCTGTGAATATGAAACACGAAACTGTCATGTCTAAAAAATTTTAAAAACTAAAATAATACAGGAAGCCCCATTCCCTCCCTGCCCACCTCCAAAAAAATTTACCACAAACACATTCTTTCCAGTCTTCCTACCTCAACCATCATCTCTTCTGCCAAACAGAGCTAAGTCGAGATATTGAATTGAAATATTGAGCAATATAGATGTGTGTAATAGTAACATTATGGAAAAATTGGTTTTTAAAATGCTGGACTTCTGACATTAACTGAACCATTAGTTCTAGTAAATGAAGCAGCATTTCTACCAATCTCTTGAACAGTTACTTGCTCCTGTATGTGAAACTGTCACTTCTACAAGTAATTCAAAAGCATTGCTTCTGCCAGTAACCGAAACTACTTCTACCATTAATAGATGCATTACACGTATCAATAGCTGAAATAATGCTTCTGCAAGTAACTGAACTATTACTAATAATTAAAATAGTACATCTACCAGTAACTAAAATAGTACTCCTATTAGTAATCGATGTAGTATTTCTACCACTACTTGAACTATTATTTGTGTCAGTAAGTGAAATACGTCTTCAACCAGTAACTACAAAATTGCTTCTACCAATAATGAAGCAGTTACTCCTACTAGTGGTGGAACCATTTCTTGTATCGATAGCTAAAACATGGCTTCTAATACTAACTGCACCATTATTTCTACCAACAACTGGAACATGAGTTTTACACGTAACTAAACTATTATTTATACCGGTAACTGTAATAGTACTTCTATCAGTAACAGAAACAGAACCTTTATCACTAACTGAAAGATTACTTCTACCAGTAACTGAATTTTTCTTTCTACCAGTAACAGAACTCTCACATCTACCAATATCAGAAAACTTACTTCGACCAATAACTGAGTCTGTAGTTATTTCTACCAGTAACTGAAGCAACTCTTCTTCCAATAACTGGGGATTACTTCAGCTTATATCACTGGAGACAAGTGTTAAATATTTCTCAGAAACTTCAATTTAAGTTACAACCTTAGATTGATAACATTATTTTGGATTCAGTGGCTTCTTTAAGATTCACAATCTAACCATGTTGTTAAGATGTCAGTATACTGGCTGGCTACGCAGTGGAGGATGTTTCATGTGTGTCTCAATAGCTCTGTTCGTTTAAGTGTAAACAGACGCCATTTAGAGGTATAGCTGTCACTGTTTACCATAAAAGAGCTAGGATAGTGCATAACTAATGAACGTTTCATTATCTTAGAGCATGAATTCTCAGTCCTTCCAGTCAAAACATTCCATGATAGCATGACATTGTTATCTAATGAGTGAGAGAAAGAGAGAAGGGGAGAGAGAGAAGGAGAGAAAGAGGGAGACAGAGAGATAAAACTTATAAGACATGAAGACTAGAATAAGTTTTAGTGAAGTTAATTCACTTACTACACAGAATGCTGGTTCTTGATGATTGCTAATAATCATAAGACTATGATCATGTGCAAGCATTCAGTTGTACAGTATAAACGATCCCCAAATGTTTAGTCAGTCTAACTTACATAGATAAAGCAATGTATGATATTGTGATATATGATGCGGTGGCTAAGATGCTGTCTTAACAAATGATATGTATCAAGAAAGAAAGAACTTATTTCAATTATAACCTCAAAATCAAACCTTAAAATAGAACTAATTAGTAATCAGACGGCAAAGATATATTTCTTAAATGTGAATTTGTAAATTTTTTTTATTTGTTAATTTATAGAAATTAGTGACGAAGCACCAGCAGGGCCAAAACCCACTGACAAAAAAAATTGTCAAACAATAAAAATCATATTCTTACTATTTTAAACAAAACAATAATAATTACGGAGATGTACTTGCATAGCAAGTGACCTGGTCTGAGATCGTGTGCAGAAACAAAAACAATTGCAGCATGGAAGGTGTTTATAAGCCATTTAAAAAACACACAAAATCTATTAGATTCATTTCGATATTTAAATTTAATTTGTCGAAATATTTTCATCGCTTTGAGACTGTGACCTACTCACTGACAAAATTCCGTTCTGCATCACATAATTTTGTCAGGGTCATAGTCTCAAAATCTAAATGTTGAAGTGAATCTAACGATTTTTTGAGTTTTTAAATGGCTTATAAACACCTTATACACTGCAATAATAATAATAATAATAATAATAATAATAATAATAATAATAATAATAATAATAATAATAATAATAATAATAATAATAATAAAAATAATAATAATGATAATGATAATAATTGGGAGGGTTGGCTTGAGAAGGGAGGATGCCCAAAACCAGGCAAGATAGCGAGGGTGGTTGCTATGGTAATGAGGTAGATCCGGCCACCCCCGTTAACGGGGAAAAAACCTGGATTACAAACACTGGATGATGACGATGAGGATAAACAAAGTAGACCAAATTGCAGAATGCCTGAAGAAAATATATCTAAATACTCAGTTGTGAAACCTCACTTTTGGTCACATCTTCCATCTATTTAATCAGGACTGGTTTGAAACTAAATAGCAATAACAACATCTCCGTTGTTATGATAATAAATCTGATTGCCATAGAGGGACACAAATTCATTTTGTTACCACAGTAACCTCTCCGTGTTAACGTTTTCAATAGCTTTAAAGAACATTAACTCATGATCTTTGTGTGTGTTCTTCAAAAGCAGTAACTATAAATATTTTAGACATCGTAATCTTGTCTGCTTACTAAACATGATAAAGTGGGTATAAAACTAAACAAAGGAAGAAGGAATTTCTTTTTCTTCTTTTTTATTCTCATCGTGTCAATAAACTAGCATTTCGGCATTACAATTTTTTTTCTTTTTTTTTTTTTGCTTTACTGCTGCACATAATGGATAAGACCTAATTTATACATTGAATTTTTCTCCCCAGACAATTCTTCTACTTATCGTAGATATCTCGATAAATTAAGCTTAAGTATAATGCCTTAAACTACAGACATTTCAAACTCATAATTCTTAAGCATATTTACTTTTTAGTGTAAAAATTCAACTTACATGGTTATCTTTTAAAAAAATGCTATATTTCATATGTACATCTGTCCATCCATCTATACATATAATATATATATATATATATAATATATCTATCCATATCTATCTATCTATCTATCTATCTATCTATATAT
>NC_068998.1:7141423-7143996 GCF_001194135.2 Octopus bimaculoides | reverse complement strand
ATATATATATATATATATATATATATATATATACGCACACACACGCATACATATTGGTTGTAGATGTGTGTGTATTAACGACATGGTTGCAGTACAATATATTTCATTTTAAATATCTTAGTCACACAAGTTAACTGTATATTTACATTTCTTATTTTATCAGCCAGTAGTAAATTTCGACAATAAATTCTATATTCTTTTACTGTGCACGCATGCACACCGATACATATACACACAAGTGCATATGTGAGTTTGTATGCATGTGAATGTGCAACAACACACACACACACATACACATACACTCAGGCACATTTACACACACATGTACATATGTGCATATATATACATTTATATAGATGTATACACACATATACATATGTACTCATGCCCTTCTATGGAACACACACACACACATATACATACATACATACATACATACATACATACATACATACATACATACAGAAGTCTGTGTGTCTATATACATATATATTGACCCACAACTACAATCGCAATCATGCTGAACAAAAGATTTTACTGAACCGAATTTTTGCTATAAATTGTATTTTATTCTTCGTGCATCAAATCGTTATCATCATCATCATCATCATCATTATTATCCTTATTATCATCATCATTACCGTCGTCACCATCATCATAGCCAATATATAATAGAATATAAACTAAAACATGAAAAAAAAATTGAAAAGAAGTAATAAACGTTACAATTCTTTAGAAGTAACAATTGTATGTGATTTGTTTAGTGGTTTGTCTGAGCTTATTTCAGTCAAAGATAGTAATGGTTTGTTTTAGTTTTGCATTTATCATTTTTTCAGGATATTTTTTCATATTTTTCTTTTTCTAAGAAAAACAGTTTAAGTTTTAAACAGCGTGCTTTGCTCTAAAAGTTATTCTAAAGACAAAAGCAAAAAAAAAAAAGAAAGAAACCAGTAGTGATGATCTCCATATTTTATCTGTTACATATTTAATATTTTTTTCTATTTTAGTTTTATTGTTGTTTTTTTTTCTCAGTTGTTATGTAAATACGAAAGTATCAATTGTTAAGTGATTGGTTTTCACGCATCATTAGGCTCTCAACCTCTTTCCTCCTCATCATCATCTTCATCGTCGCCATCAACATCTTTTTGAAATCATCAAATAGATATTGTACCATATCTTGTTTGGGGATTTCATCCCTCTATTTAACTAGCTTACAGGGCTTGAGTTCAAGTTACTTAACCCCTTAGCATTCTGATTACTCTATCAAATGTAATGCTTATTTCTTCACATTATCATCATCATCATCATCATTTAACGTCAATTTTCTATGCTGGCATGGGTTGGACAAGTAGGCATTCCCATGCTGGGAATCGAACCCGGGCCACCGGGTGCTTTTTACATGCCACACGTACAGGAGCCAGTCAGGGGTCACTGGCATCGACCACATTCAGATGGTGCTTTTTACATGTCACTGGCACAGGAACCAGTCAGGGGCCACTGGCATCAACCATGTTCAGGTGGTGTTTTTTACATGCCACCAGTACAGAGCGGTTTTCACCTCAATTTTTCTTGGCACTTTTATTTTAATTCATTACTATAAGCTAACAAAATGTGTGTTAATTACCTTCTGCCCCTATATCTTAAACTGGGGAAACCAAACCCTCTTTTCATAATGCCTTATTTACATATACGCATACTGTCATTAACTGCTTGGCACATTCTTTCCAAGGACTCAATACATTACATTGTTGTTTGATTCGAATCAATACAATTTAGTCATAGAAAACAATTGAAAAGATGTGTCACTCTACAGAAACCGGATATAATAGCAAAATCAATCAATAAAGAACAATTGTTGCGATAAAAAATCAAAACACCACTTTAAAAGAATAACATTTAGAAAATTAACAGCAAAAGGTATACTACACATAGACAATAATTACTTGCTGCCTCCTACTGTGTTAATATAAGCATATCATCTGTATTTCTGTAGAGTACATGTGATCTAAGAAAATGGTGAGACATTAACAGAATAATAAAGCATTATGCAAATGATTCTGTCAATTTCTATTAAATTTTGGCAATGGATATTTTCTTACTGTTTGGCTGAACTTTCCAAACATTTCAGCTGAAAAAACTAAAGAGGCTGTGTGACAAGAAGCCTACTTCCCAACCACATGACACCTTGGGCAAGTATCTTCTGCTATAGCCTCAAGCCAACCAAAGCCTTATGAGTGGATTTGGTAGACGGAAACTGAAAGAAGCCCATCGTGTATATCGCCACTACACATTCTTTTTTCTCTCTCCTTGTTTATTTTTGTGTTTCTTTCTGTGGTATAATATATGGTATTATGTAATTTGTATACAATACCATAATAATATTATGATAAATTCATAGCATCCCCTAATTCACTGCCTTCGTCCCAACGCTTCCTTTTTCTCTACCACGCTCTCCGCCACCCCCTTAGGCACCAGCGCCCACCTGGACCATCTCAATGCCCACCTGGGGGTGGTAGCACCCACTTTGAGAACCTATGATCTACACTAACCGCCAATTCAAAATTACAGAAGAA
>NC_068998.1:7136240-7141413 GCF_001194135.2 Octopus bimaculoides | reverse complement strand
ACCCCCTTAGGCACCAGCGCCCACCTGGACCATCTCAATGCCCACCTGGGGGTGGTAGCACCCACTTTGAGAACCTATGATCTACACTAACCGCCAATTCAAAATTACAGAAGAATTTACAGTTCTATATTTAAGAGATGAGGAATTATATAGATTATTTACATTATTTACATTTGATGGATATTTGTCCTCATCTTGTTTGTTGTTAGCACAACGTTTCAACTGATATACTCTGCAGCCTTCATCAGGTGTCTTGGGGAAATTTTGAAACCTGGGTTCTCATTCCTAAGGTAATTTTCGATCTTATTATTATTATTATTATTATTATTATCATTATTATTATTATTATTATTATTATTAGTACTATTATTATTATTCAGGTCACTGCCTGGAATCGAACTTGGAATCTTGGGATTAGTAGCCTGTGCTCTTAACTACTACACCATATGCCTGTAAATAATGTACAGAAGAATTTGTCTTGCTTAATTTTTTTTTTTTATATTTTTGTTTATTTGTTTATATATATTCTTTTGAAGTCTGTGCAGAAGTTTAAAGTTAATTATGTAGAATTTGTTTACTTTTTTAATCACTTTCTTTTTCATACGATGAAGGGAAAACATGTTCTGTTCTGAGAGTTTTCCTAGCTTAGTACCAAAATGTTTTGTGAATAGGCATCACTTGCTGTGTGAAGAACTGCCATGTGCCCTCAGTGTTAAGTATCTGTGATCAGTAGCGGACTGGCCAGGTTGCCAGCTCGCCCTATGGCAAGTGGACCCCTGCAACATTAGAATCCATATATAGGGACCTGTGTTAGTATCTAAGGGGCCTATCGCCTCAAGTTTGAGAATTGTTTATACACTCCTGGAAGAATGCATTAATCATCTCAGCTTGGATGTGTTTGTAGACAGTTGAAAAGAATAATTTTAACAAAATAAAAAATTAAATGATAGCATTGCAGCTGCAAGGGTCCCCTTGTACTCTCCTGGCAACCAATATATGCAGCCATGCCTGCCAGTGACAAAGTTAGAACCTGTGATCTTTAGATGTATCAACTGTTGTATGCATACCTCAATGACTGATGCATCTGGACACATCTTCATTGATGTGCCTGGTATCATCGGGTGTTTCAGGTCTTTCAACATCATACACCCTCATCCAGGTGACCCAGCTGGAGCTGATCAGACCCCAGCTTGTGTCCAGATGACCAACTAGTTACCCCTGGCTCTCCTCTTTTGATTCACAGCCATCTTGAGGCCCTCTCTGTCGCATCGGTGGTACTACGGATGGCCTTCCTCCTTCTCACTCCCTAAATGCCCAAACTGCTGAAAGCTCTGACCAAAGAAAATGGCAAAAAAACTTTAAACTAACACTGTAATTTCAAAACTCTTTAAGAATATTTTTTTATTTACAAATAGTTCATTTTTCTTTTATATCGTCATTTACTTTAATTTTGTATTTTATTTAAAATTATTTTTCACTGTTGTTATTATTGTTATTTTGCTTTCCAAGTTTGTGTAGACATTAGAAGCTAAATATTTAAAATTTGTCTTTTATAAAACTGTGCTGTGTTTTTTTCCTCCTTTGATGAAGGAAAAACAGAGATCTATTATGTATTTGGTTTATATTTTCCAACTCTCATTCCATCTAGCTAGGCAAGGGAACTAAGTATGCATACCTGTTGATGATTGATACTTCAAATACTCATTAGCAATATTAGGAAATGAAAGACAAATACATTAACTATACTATCATGAGCTTTTGCAATTTAATTCGATATGTGATTTGGGATGTTTGTGATGTTAGTTGAAATATTCAAGGATTCATTGATTTGTCATTACAAATAAACTTTACATTGGAACATCATGTAGCGAATAAAAACTACTCGCGATTATCATAAATACTTGTTACCGCTTCTCTTTTTGAAGCAACTGTGTTTCTTCTATATTCTTGGCCAAATAGAATATATAGATTTGGCTAAGAAGTCTGGTGACTGGCAAATAAGAATGTAACACAGTGATGGATGAGATGTTTTTTGTTTTATTATTATATTACATTTCCATAATTTTTTGATAAATAGATTAATTAAGCAATTATAATTAGGTTTAATATGTATAAATGTCTGGAGTAGTTATTCAAAGACACAATATGGTAGAGTACGAAAAAAATCAAGAGAAAAAAGCCAAGAAGTTGCGAGTCAGCTATATGAAGCTGATATCAACAATGCGCTTTCTGATTGGGTTTTCAGTTGGCCCTTCATGTGCCGCAACTTTGATTCTTCTATGTTTCCATCAGGGGGCTTTTGCCATTGCTTGGTTAGGAAGGTAGTCTGTGAAAATGACCCTTTACTGGGCCTCTGAGATTGTTAAAAGGGATGGATAGATAAAAGTATCCTCATAGCAGAAACCATGCTTGAATTCTTGTGCCAAAATTGACTCCGCTAATGGCAACCAAGGTGTCAGTTTGATGGTTTTAACTCTGGCAACGTATTATTAAGTATACTACCAACGACAGGAATTGAACTGAGAACACAAAGAGCCAGAACAAAGACAACAATGTCTCCTGTCCAGTATTCTAACGATTCCACTAGTCCATCACTCTTGACTTATTTTTTAATCATCAACCCCAGTACAATAAAAGCTAAAATGAGTCGTGGTGGTATTTGAACTCATAACCAAAGTAGCTGGAGAGAAAACTGTATGGCATTTTGTATGGTACGCTAAAAACACTTACCAATTCCCTGCCTCTTAATTGTAGATGATGTAAACTTACTTTTGGCACCATATATATTCCTCTGTTCATGACTTTGGTATTTATCCTCTCATTAACGTTTTCCCGATGATGGTTTATTTTGATCCTTAAGAATTTTCTCATTTTTCCCTTTATATCGAAAAACACAAGAAATTCCTTTATAAGACCTCCCACAAATAAATTGCAAGAATAGATGGAATGACATCAAAAGCCCTTAATGAGAAGAGAACTATCCAAGTCAGAAATAACTGAATATATATATATATATATATATATATAGATAGATAGATAGATAGATAGATAGATAGATAGATAGATATATAGATATATAGTGCAAGAAAGAAAAACCATATAAATGCTATGAAAGGGCATTTCAATAATTGATACAGAACCACAATGAAAAGCTTTACAAAGGAAATCAAAGAAATACCACATACAATGAATACCAATATTCTAATCTATAAGTCCACTGTTGGCATCAGCTCAGTATGGTTCCTCTACTGAGAGATGAATTTAAAGAACCTAAAAATATGAATGCAAATGTAGAAGGATCAGTGGTCTAAGAGATAAGAATATTATACCCTACAGCACAGAAGTATGTGTTCTTCTCATTACCAATCCAGTCTATATGATCAGAAATCGTTTATTGGAACCTTTATTGGAACCTAATTATTATCATATATAGAAGTTAAAAGGGAGGTTTTTAAAATTATGTTTTTTAACCTGATTCAAATGTTTGTTCCATATTTAATTTCTAGTTTCAATCATTTAATCTGAAGCTTTCTGCTTTTAGTGAAATAGGTGGCACAAAGCGAAGGTTCTGTGATAGAAAATATGTATAGATTTGTATGTTAAGACTAAATTGTTATGAGTGGAAAATAAAAGACTAACGAATAATCAGTCACATCACCAAAATTTTGTAATCTTTGCTTCTTTTTTCCCATTGTTAATTTCTATTAATAGATGTTTACGCAAATATACATAGCCCTACATACAAAAACATGCACATACACACATGCATATGTATGTAAATTATATATATTGAAAGAGAGAGGTGGGTATACACACATTTTTATTTACATATATACACAAATAGATTCAAACGTACATATATAGTCATAAATTTATACATATGGACAAACATTTACACAAACTTCTAACCTCGGATATACAGATATCCACAAAGTTATACACATACACTCACACGTATAAACATACATTTGTACATACACAATATGTATGTATATACTTATGTACTGATACACAGCTACTATACACAGAGAGACACACATGCAATCACAACTGTCTGAACACACGGGCATATTTATGTACGTCTACACACACACACACACACACACACACAACATGCACACACACACATACACACAAATATACATGCACACCTAAATTCACTCAACATATGTACATACATACATATATATATATAGATATATATATATATATATATATATACACGTTCGCAAATACATACAAACAACATATACATGCAAGCACAATCACAAGTATCCATATGTACATACATAGAATGAATTTATGTTTACACGTATATCTATGTCTGTATGTGTGTGTGTGTGTGTGTGTGTGTGTGTGTGTGTGTGTTAAATGTATTCATGTATGTGTGTGTGTGGATGAATGTACATATATACACACAATCTATTGTCAAACATCATCCATTAAAGTTATCTATTTGGCCAAGACAACTTTTGATCAGATTTTATCATAAATTTTTGTTGCTAATATTGATTTGCATTGTCAATATTATTGTTAAAAGATATTATAGATTTTATTCTTGTATAACTGTCTCCCTTGATTAAAATCTGTTCGCTTTTCTTGTTATTTCCTCATATTATTGTATTTTTCATTTTCGTTACAGTCTTTCTATTTGTTATTATTGAGTTTTTTTATTTTCTTGTTGCTTTGTTTTTCTTGCTTAATTTCTTTTTTTCTTTTTCTATTATTTCAAGGATTTTAAGTTGAGAGCAAAATTCGACAGACAATCCATCAAATGAATAGTTTGTCTTCGTTTTGACACCACCAATTTTTATATATTATTATTATCATTATTATTATTATTATTATTATTATTATTATTATTATTATTATCATTATCATTATTATTATCAATATTATTATTATTATTATTATTATTATCATCATCATTATTATCATTATCATTATTATCATTATTATTATTATCATTATTATTATTATTATTATTATTATTATTATTGTTATTATTATTATCATTATTGGTTTGTTGGTTGGTTCTTTGTTTTGTATTCTTGTTCCTTTATTTCTTTGTTCTTTACTTCTGTGATTTCAAAGTTTGCCTGTTTTTGTTTTGTTTTTTGTGGTTTTATTTTATTATATATATATATATATATTTTTTATTTTTCATTGTTGT
>NC_068998.1:7125898-7134674 GCF_001194135.2 Octopus bimaculoides | reverse complement strand
TGTGTGTGCATGTGCATGTATATGATGTGTGTGTGTGTGTGTGTGTTTTCTGAGTTATAGATTAGAAATTAAAAAAACAGTCTCAGTGACTCTAATTATTTTACATTGATGCTGTAAATATGTATATTGTATTGAAATGTTATTTCCCTTCATAGACTCTGAGTTCATAAAAACAAATATGTATGCATTACAATTATGTTTCTCATAACAATTTTTTGTTTTTATTGCACTGTAAAATGGTGCTTTTTTTTTTTTTTTGCTTTTTCTTATAAGAACGAAGCTTATTGCAATAATTGTTTCTGCTAACGTTAGTGTTTGTTATTACAATAATGTAATATACACCATAAATATACACAAAGATAAATACACTCATACACACACATACACGCATGCATATATTATGCCCGTATATTTGCATATGTTTTATTATTTCAGTTTTATGCATGTATAAGTATTGTTTTTAATCTTTCTTTTTCCCGCTGTCTATGTCTATATTTATATTCATGTGTGTGTGTATGTGTATATATATCTATATCGATCTATCTATCTATAGATATACATACATATATACATACATATATATACATATATATATATATATATATATATGTATATAGGTATATAGCTACGTAAGTATGTACGCATGTATATATTTATGTACATACACACACAGAAGTGCATACACGTATATTAATATGTGTGTGTGTGTGTATGCATACGCATACATAAATATATTTGCGTTAATGTGTATGTGTTTGTGTTTACAACATCTATTATTTTCTTTCCCTTATGTGTATAAAATGAAATAACTTAATCAGATTTTCATTTGCTTTGCAGAGAAAATAGCTGAATATCAAATTACATTTGCTTAACTGGCAACAGATTGACTTTGGAACTAAGTCCAAACTAAAGGGTTAAAAGATGGCAAACCTTTCTCTTTAATACTGCCACAAAAGTTGAATAAATGATAATATTTATTGAGTGAAGTGTGATAAAATGATATCACACTGGGCTAAATGCCATGCATTATTTATAATAAGCCAATTCTATTCTAAGACAAAATCTTGCTATTATCAACTTATTCTTTCATTTTTCCTCTTTGTTTTTTATTGTGTTCTGTATTATTTTTCTTTATATAAACCTTCACCAGAATCATCCGTCATCATAGTGTATTGTCTGTAGTTTGTGTAACATAAAACAGATGAAAAATAACCGTTTCTCTGGTCAGAGGTTTGATTTATTTTGACTTTAGTTTCTGGAGGAACTGAACTTTCTAGCACAAACCATCCAATCGTGTACCCTTTTTTTTACCTTTGCTGGCTTCTGCCATCAGACTGTGGCCATACTGGGACACTACCTTCAATAGTGTTTCAATTGGTCATATTGACCAAGGTACAATTTTTCAGTCTTGCCCTCGTTTCATTCATCACTATTTGTTGAACCACTAATCTAGAGGATATAAAGCAAATTCCACCGAGGTCAACATTTCCTTTCATCCTTTCAGGGTCAATAAATTAAGTACCAGTTGCGTACTGGGATCGATCTAATCGACTGGCCCCCTCTCCAAAAATTTCAGGCCGTGTGCCTACAGTCAAAACGAATTTGAACTCAGAACATAATGAGCGACAAAATGCCACTAAGCATTTTATCCGGCATGCTAACGGTTCTACCAGATTACCACCTTATTAATGAGAAAATATATTAATGAGTAATTAATCAGCTGATGAGTAATTTCCTTTCTACTACTACCACTGCAATCACTTCTGACTCCACAAATACCAATTATGTCTCATAGTCTTTCAGTTACATCTACTATACTACCCCAATAGTAGACGTCTTGCATTCATGATGTCCTCAATGCTACTCTGTCACCCATTTCTAACATTACCATAATCTTATCTTCCATTCCTGCAGTCTTCAGTAAGCCATGCTGTCATTTATACAATTCTCACAGACATGTTCAAGTATGAGTAACAGTTTCAATTAGAGAAAATATAATATATGGGTCTTAAAGTCAAATGGTTATCTCCAAATAATGCCATGTTAAATACGAGATAAAAATGCCCAGGGATGGCTGTTTCCTGTTATTAGAATACATAAAACACTTGGAATTTAAGTCTGTGTTTTTTTTACTTTCTTTTTATTTCTTGTGTTTTTGTGTCAATAAATGTATTATGTGACCTGGGTGTTTTGTTTGTATTGTTATTTCATTATCTGGTGTATGATTAATATGACAGAAAGTACTTCCAAGAAACATTCTGCATACTAAATAGAAATACTGTAGTTGTGCTTATGTAATATAATGATTCAAAAACTTAGCGTTATCCAAGCAGTTGCCGTTGAAAGAAAAAAAATATCCTTCTGGTGGGTGTTTAACACTTCAGCATTTAAACTGGCCATATCAGGCACAAATATTCTATTTGTTTCATGTGCAAACTGGCCAGATCCAGCCTCTCATACCTATCCTACAATGTCATTCTAAATATATCCAATCGTATTATTGAAATCTCAAAGCTAGATAATACCTGATTAATTGAAATCGGTATGGATAAATAAGCATTGCATTTGACAGAGGAATCTGAATGCTAAAAGGTTAAATTCTTAAAATAAAAGACAAGATTAGAGATAATTCTTACAAGATCAGTTGAATGAAATTAGAAATTTCCCCAAGACACCTGATGAAGAAGGTATATCAGCCGAAACGTTGTGTTAACAACAAACAAGATGAGGACAAATATCCGTCAAATGTAAATAATGTAAATAATGTGAATAATGTACTTTCAAGAAGACACTGAAATTTTTTTAATTGAAAATAGTTACTCAGACGCACACATACTTTAGAAAGAAAAACTAAATTTGCACACAATCAAATGTATGAGTACACCCACAGCAAAAAATGAGAGAATATTAGTTAAGAGTATACATGGCTGTGGAATACTCAGCTTGTACCAAATTAATGAAGAGATTAATTGAACAACTGAACACTCGCCCTCAAAACCAATGATCGCCTTGCGTGTATATATACTTTATACACATGTGTGTGAGAGTGTTTCATATGAAATAAAATGTGTGTAAAATGTATGTTATTTGCCTGGTTTCCAGATGCTATGGTAGCATTTAAAGTAATGAAGACTAATTAATTATACAGCCATAAATTACATAATTATATATTAGTGATACGTACCTAGCCAAAGCTGAAAGTGAACTGAGCAAACGTGAATTAAATGATATGTCTAAATTTAATTGGGAAGAGTTATTGTGGTAATAATTTAAATTTTCCGGGCAATTAACCTTACTTTTCATACTCTGTGCCTTCAGTGTTTCATTTTGATTGGTTCAATATCTGATTGTCTTCAGATATCCTATTCTTATATTGATACAATTATCTTGGCTAAATCTGAACTGAGGTATTTCCTTTTTAGATCTGTCTCAAAGTTTTTAATCAAAGGAGATATAGATTGGCAGTTAATGTATGATGCGAAAATAGAAATTGCTATACTGCAATGGAATAAAATTGCCTATAAATACAAACCATGTGAGTGGAGACTTAGAAAGGTTATAGAGGTAGTTTATATAGCATTAATTGCTACCCCGATCAATAAAGTTAGGCCATCATTCCAAATAGTAAATTTGCTTTCTGTTATATCTCATTTGCCATTGCAGCTGTTGATGATGATACTGTATCAGGACAATTACTGCCCCTGGACAATTCCCCCTGATGACAACAGAGGGGGTAATTAACCAAGGGAGTTAATTGTCCTAGAAAGTAGTTGTCCTCATGGGTAATTGTCCAGCTCGCCACTAAGTAAAATTGCTGTCTTCCATGCATACAGGCTTGTCCTTTCATGTGTCGGCACCACTTAAATGAAGGCACCTGTGCCAGTGACGCGTAAAAAGCACCCAGCATGCTCTGCTAAGTAGTTGGCACTAGGAATGACATCTGGACGTAGAAACCATGCCACAACAGACAATTGGAGTCTGGACAGCTCCCTACTAACTAGCTGCATGTCAAAACCATCCAACCCATGCCAGCATGGAAGGCGAATGTTAAACGATGATGACGATGACAATGACAACAAGGATATGATCTGAGACAGAGATTTCTATGCTATTTTCCTAGGTTGATCGAATGACTTCGTAGAGACAGTTTTGTTAGCCCCTGCGTTATCGAAAGGTTGTGTCTTTATAAGAATAGAATGGAGGTGGAAATACTTGACTTTTTTTCTTTCCTTTTCTTTTCTGTTAGAATTAGAATAGCAGTCAAGCAATGTGAGTGAAAGCTTTTGAAAAAGATGAACATGATTATGGAGTTAATGGGGCCCAGAAGTGGTTCATTAGTCAAGGTTTGTTTACTTCACTAATGAAGCAAAATAGTAAAAAATAAACTTGCCCAAACAAATACACACCATGAACAAAGCCGATATTTATCACATGTATGTGTATGTATATATATATATATATATATATATATATATATATATATATATATATGTACACACACGCACAAACACATACATATATACATACATGAATACAAACATACATACACGTGTGTTCTTTGTTCTGAAGATATGAGATCAAATGGCAATGCATAGTACAATTCTTGCAATATATATAGAAATAGATTTATATTAACTGGGTTTTGTGTATATCTACTAATATATATATGCACACACACACACACACACACACACACACACACACACACACTGTGTGTCCTTGAGTGTGTCTATATGAATAGAAATATATGTACGTATGCATGTATGTGTACATATGTGTGTGTATGTGTGTGTATGTGTGTATATATATATATATATATATATATATATATATATATATATATATATATATATACATATATGTATATGATATATATGCGTGTGTATTTGTATACACATATTTATGTTTGCATTTATATATTTATCTCTCTCTTAATATCTATATATCACTTGACAACCGGTGCTGGTGTGTTTCCGCGTCACCATAACTTTTGCGGTGCAGCAAAAGAGACTGATAGAATAAGTACTATGCTTACAAAGAATATGTCCTGGGGTCGATTTGCTCGACTAAATGGGGGTGCTCCAGCATGGCCGCAGTCAAATGACTGAAACAAGTAAAAGAGTGAAAAAGTAAAGAGTACACCACATGAAGGGCTTTTATAGAAAAGTTCATTAAACAATACCCATTTTTTTGAAAGTTGTGAGGAAACACTGGCTGTAGTAATACTCTTAGCAGGTACTGAGTTCTCTGTACGTAAAGCACTATAGAATGCTATCATATTGGTTTCACAAGGCCAGCAATTTCAGGGAAGGGGTTAAGTCGATTAAACTGACCCCAATGCTATTTTTTTTTTTTGTTATCAACCCCGAAAAGATAAAAGGCAAAGTCAACCTCAGTGAGATTTGAACTCAGAACGTAAAGGTGAATGGGATGCTGTTAAGCTTTTTGTCCAGCATTGCTAATGATACAGCCACCTCACTGCCTTATATGATGATGTCATATTAATTAGATAAAATAGTGAGATAGTATGTTTCTGGTCTTGATAAGTTTGTAAATAAACTCTCTGATGTATGTTTAGTAAATGTTCATTTTGCTGTGCAAATAGAATTCCTGGCCAATCTACAGGGGGTCGCTCTCTGCAGAATAAAGAGGAAAGCATTTTCATATAATCAACTAAAAGCCCTTAAAGATAGTCTTTCCTACTTACCCCCAGCACAGCTGCAGAACAATGATAAAAACCATTAACAGAACAGCAAAAGAAGGATTGTATGTGGATGGTTCTATGTATAGAGATGTCTGCTTTCTATGCACATATGAACCCTCTCTCCACATACACATATTTGTGTATAAATATGTTTATGTGTGTGTGTGTGTATGTACACATATATACGTATATACATGCACACACAACAGTGAATAAATGAGAAAAAAAAATCAATCTAAATAATACAAAGCCACACTGTGAGCAAAATGAGAATGTAAGTGCACCCTTTCAATGCAATTGATTTGCAGAAAAGAGTTTCCTCACAGACAGATTCATGGTTTCTTGATCATTCCTCAGGAAAGACATATCCCTGTTTCCTTCCCCAATCGAAAACATAGATCGGCTGCCATATAAAATAGTCAAAAGTAAAGCTAGCTTTTGATAATATGTTTCTTTGACCTAAAACACCATATCAGAAGAATTGAAATAAATAAAAATATTCTTTTCAACTCTAGGCACAAGACCTGAAATTTTGGGGGAGCAAAAGGGCCAGTCAATTAGATCGACCCCAGTACGCAACTGGTACATAATTTATCTACCCTGAAAGGATGAAAGGCAAAATCGACCCCGGTGGAATTTGAACTCAGAACGTAACAGCAGTCGAAATACCGCTAATCATTTCACCAGGCGTGCTAACGTTTCTGCCATCTCACTGCTTCAAAAAGAAAAATATTCGTTTCTAGTTTAGGCACAAGGCCCGAAATTTTGTGGGAGGGGGCCAGTCGATTAGATCGATCCTAGTACGCAACTGGTACTTAATTTATCGACCCCAAATGATGAAAGACAAAGTCGACCTCAGCGGAATTTGAACTCAGAACATAAATGTAGCCGAAATACTGCTAAGCATTTCACCTTATGTGCTAACGTTTCTGCCAGCTCGTTTCTGCCTTAAATAAATGAAGATATTAAAAAGTTTGATGTAGAAGAAATAAAACTGTAAACATTTCTATGCTATTGATTTTCTGAAAAAAAAGAGAGAAGAACACTCCTGACGGAATGTTTCATGGTTTGTTTTCACTCCAAACCCAAAGCCAGCTTCCTTTCCTAATAAACAGCACACATCAGCTTCTAGATAAATCAGTCATAAATTATATACATTAACACACACACATACACACACACACACACGCACGCACGCACACACACACACACACACACACAACCATTGGTGGCAGTAACAGTACCACCGTTTCACACCTCTCTTGAGTGGGCTGCACCAAGTTCCAGTCTTATTTGGCAAGGTTTCTTTGGTTGGATGCTCTTCCTAACACCAAACACTCCGGGTGTGCAGTGGGTGCTTCTTACATACCACCAGCATGGGTCCCATTGACCTGACACTGACACCGGCCATGACTACGGTCTCACTTGGCTTGACTGGTCAATAATACAAGCACGATATATCACCAAGGATCTTGGTCACCTGTCACTGCCTCCAAGTGGCCCAATGCTTGAACAGTGCGCCACCAGTACGGGTGCCACCCACATGACACCGGCATCGGCCACAACTACAATTTCACGCAGTTCAACAGGTCTTCACAAGTACAGCACATTGCCCAGTGATTGAAGGACGCTTTGAAAAGGCCATTTGAACAACACTGTCATCGGCCATGACTGTGATCTTACTTGGCTTCACGGCTCTTCTCAAGCATGGCATATCTCCCAAAGGCCTTGGTTTCTTGTCATTGCTTACAAATATATTTATTTATATATGTACATATATTGATGTATATGTATATGTATAGTGGAGGCGCAATGGCCTAGTGGTCAGAGCAGCGGACTCGCGGTCGTAGGATCGCGGTTTCGATTCCCAGAGGCTCCACGAGGCTCCGGCAGGGGGTACTGGTGAACCCTGCTGTACTCTTTCCCCACAACTTTCTCTCACTCTTATTTCTTGTTTCTGTTGTACCTGTATTTCAAAGGGCCAGCCTTGCCACACTGTGTCACGCTGAACATCCCCGAGAACTACAGTAAGGGTACACGTGTCTGTGGAGTGCTCAGCCACTTGCACGTTAATTTCACGAGCAGGCTGTTCCGTTGATCGGATCAACTGGAACCCTCGATGTCGTAAGCTACGGAGTGCCAACAACAATGTATATGTATAAATACACACACACATATACCGTACATACGTATAGATGCATATATATGTTTTGTAAAATCATATTCGAGATTCATTTGCTACGTGCCTGTATCTATACACGCGTATTAATATGTATGACTCTGCATGTGGCATAACCAAGAAGAATTGAGGCTTTTAAAAAAAAATTACAAGTACAGGAACATAATGGAGAGAATTTATATTAACAATTTGAAGACAAAGGCTATTGTTGCTTCTACTCTGAAGAAGATACTGTAAATTTTAAGTAATACAAGACTAGGTGTTCTTTTATTTAAGTACTGGAAACAAATATTCAAATCTCAGATGACAAAATAAATGTATAGATATTAAAATACTAAATCTTTTCTGTGTGAACATATTGTAGACAAAGCCTGCTGATACTTCGATACTCAAGAACACAGAAACAATTTTACAAAATCCAAAACAAATGTTATTTAAAATTTTGTAGCACACATCTGAATCTCTGGACAAAGAAATATTAACATTTGGAGAATCCTATCGATCTATGGCCATTAAAGAAGACAAAAGCATTGTTGAAAGTTACAAAAGAAATAGGATGTTTTTATTTTGCATTATGTCAAATATATATTCCCAAGAAAAATCGTGAATCTTCAGAGTTTTGGGTTAGAGGTCAGTTGTTGTTGACGCCTGTAGAGAAGTTGTAGAAAAGTTTGATATTGTTGGAGGCCTCCGTTGATCAGTGTTGACTATCTAACTACACCTTGGGAATTCCTTGGGAATATTTTAAAGATAGATAGATAGATAGATAGATAGATAGATAGATAGATAGATAGATAGATAGATAGATAGATAGGTGTGTGCATGCTTCTATACATACGTATGTACATTCACACACACACACACACACACACACACACACACACACACACACA
>NC_068998.1:7123063-7125888 GCF_001194135.2 Octopus bimaculoides | reverse complement strand
CACACACACACACACACACACACACACACACACACACACACACACATAAAATGATGAAAATCTATTGGTGGTAACAGAAAAAAAACCAATCCCAAATAGACAGTATTGAATAAACATCTAATGTAGAGGGAAAGTTTGTTATTCGATAGAAACGACATTTACGGGAAGATCAAATCAATTTGTATACACTCATCAGAATTTCAAGTATATATTTATATACATCTCTGTGTGCATGGGTGTATACATGTATATCTATATCTATTTATCTATCTATCTATATACATATATATTCATATATATATATATATATATATATATATATATATATATATATATATATGTATATATATATATATATATATAGGGAGAATTCACGAAAAAACAACAGAGGAAGACAGGTGGTGTAGACAACAAATGGATGCATTAGTATAACGCTCGGGAATAGAGAAAGTCTTTAATGTTTCGAGCCTACGCTCTTCAACAGAAAGGAACACAGAAAGAAACAAGGAGAGAAACAAAGAGAGAGAAAACAAAGAGAGAAAATAAGGAGAGAAATATATATATATTTCACCACCTGATGAGATATTGAGTTCTACATTCAGGGATGGTGCATAGCAGCTTCCTCGACACACAAGTGTTTTCTCTAAACATATATGAGAGATTCTGGAAAGTTCCTGGCTTTAAGAGTATCCTAAAAAGCCTGGTTGGAAGCCCAACCAACCTTCCAAGGTCTTTTACAGGGTTTAGAAAAACTGAAGGAACCCTGCAATAAGTGTGTGAATCTGAGAGAGGGATTTGTTGAATAAAATCATAATTAGCTGATCCTCCTGTATTTTCTTTTACCCCCTGGTATATGTGACATATTCCCTTACAATTTCACTGGGCCAAATTCGAGTGGCAAGAATTTTATCGAGTTTAGGTTATGGTTGAAGACACTTTCCCAAAGTAAGATTGAACCTGGAACCACGAGGTTGCGAAGCATGCTTTGTAACCACACAGCCATAACTCAGAAATGACATATCTTGGATGTCATAATGACACACAGTTGCCTTTGTCAGATTTTTTTTTTTTTTTTTTTTTTTGTATTAACGAAGTTTATTGGAGAGAACAAGGTATCTGAAACAAGACTTTGATGTCACTATGAACGAACGTCAATTTTATATTGCAGCAACTTCTAAAGGTTTGATAAATTTGCGTGAGCCCTTGAAAAGAAGAAAAGAAAGGATTCAAAAGACCTTGTGAATCTCCACTTACCTTCTGGTGTTATACTGGCCAAAAATATATATTTGAGCCATATGAGTGATAAGCAATTTTTTTATCAAAGCTGTTGTAAATGATGAAGCATATGTGTATGGATGCATGTGCTCAATAATGGAGCAAGTTGGAGGCTGTCAGTGGAGCAATAGTAAGAGGAAGAAGCGAGTAAGACAAAGTAGTTAAAAGGAGTGGGAGAGTCTAAGAAAGAGAAAGATAGCATGGAACTATGGATTGGTTGAATGGCATTTTAATTCTCTTGTTAGATGAACTGAAGTGTTCTATGTACCCAATAGTTTTTTTTTGTGTGAAGAGCTCATCTCTACAATAATATATATAAACATACATAAATAGAGAACTCAACTTACCCTTTCCAATGGTCTAACAATTCTACCAGTCTACTGCTTCTGACTGGAGTTTTACTTATTGATTCAGGGAAGATAATAAGTAAAGTGGACCTCAGTGAGGTTTGAACTTACAATGAAAGAAGTCAAATTATATACCACCACAAAGCATTTCATTGGATGCTCTAATAGCTCTGCCAATTCACTGCTTGGTTACACAACATAATTTTACATTAGAACATGATTAAAAGTGGACTGAGATTATAGCTGGGAACCAAAATGGTATTTGGCAACTTCAAGGAGAAGAATTTACAGGTATGAATATGTGGTTTAATAAAATAATACAATCACTTCATTGTTCTGATAGTCAACGTGTAGCTGTAATATACTGAGGTAAAAAGGTAAAAGAAAAAGAAGTATCGATTATGTATAGAAAGTAGTGATTATGTACAGAAATCTGATTAAATGTTATATTAGTTGATCAAGTAGATAAAATATGGGATCTAACATCATAGAAACCATGCGTTCATATTTGAAGCTGATGTTTCCAAGAATGTATATATATATATACACACACACACGTTTGAATAAGCCATACGGTGTGGGATAAGTACATGGTCATCTGGTATTTGATCCAGAAAGAAATTTATCTAATTTGCATAACACCATGAAAGCAGAGACATAACAGAGAAGGAACCACTGTTATTACAATCAATACCAATATATGGCTGCTACATACTTCATCAGCCTCGTTGTTCAAAATCATAACAGAGAGAAGGGGAGAGAGCGGGAAGAGAAAATAGTAAAAAATACTGCATTTTATTAGGTAATCAAATATTTTTGCCAAGTGAGCATTTTTTTGCTATTGATTCATATTGATTCTAAAGGACCTGGGGATATTGTCAGTCTCTATCTTCTCTCTAACTCAGTAACAACCCAATTGAGAGCGTTCATAACTGTTGAATTAAAAAGTCATTAATTTTAGTCTTGCCTTTAGCGGTGTTTTGAGACAAATATATTGTCAACAAATTTGAAGGTGGGTGACATATTTCTGGATTGGATGTTTGCTTTTGAGAAGGCAACAAAATCAGAGAATGTATGTATTTAGAAAAACGAATCACGTAAATCCTCATTGCACAGGAGAGGATAACAAGTATGTGTTAAAAATTATAAATGTGTGTGTGTGTGTGTGTGTGTGTGTGTGTGTGTGTGTGTGTGTGTGTGTGT
>NC_068998.1:7119285-7122910 GCF_001194135.2 Octopus bimaculoides | reverse complement strand
GTGTGTGTGTGTGTGTGTGTGTGTGTGTGTGTGTGATTATTAAAATATTGATAAATATCTATTTGCAAGGAAAGAAGAATGTGATTAAATATGCTTCTAATATTAAACACACAACAAAATTTATTGAATTTTTGTTAATCTGATTCTTGTAGTCTTTTTGCTTCTTTTAATGGAAAATTCTAAGGGTCATTTCGCAGACCTACACATATATTTGTGTACCTCCATTCTTTATAAATTTCTTTCACACTCTAACAAGAACATGGTGCTTTTGCTGATGACTTTTGTCTCAGGGAATGCTTTCTGCCTATAGACAATGCGTGTAAACATCATACTCGTTCCGAGTGGCATCCGTGCACGATTAGACATTGGTATTTCTGTGTAATTACCTCCCCTCAGTGATCGGCACCTTCTGTTATTGGCCTCATCCATACAACATTCTCTGACTTTCTCGTTAAGTGTCTCTCTATTCCCAAATGATGTATATTTATTGGTTATGTTCAGGTATTAAATGAACGCAGATATGCCTAAGAGCTTAAGAAGTTTGATTTGTAACTATGAAGTCTTAGATTTAATCCTTCTGCATGGAATCTTAGGCAGGTGTCTTTTAGTAAAGTTGTGAACCAGTTAAAGCCTGTGTGGGGAACAATGGAATCTGTGCAGTGATCCATCCAATCGATTTTATATTTAATTCAAAGGTACTTGCCTTATTGTATATTGCCTTAAAATTAAATTGAGAGACGGTATTCATACACATGGAATACTCGCTACTTACATCATCATCATCATCGCTTAATGTCTGCTTTTCATGCTGGCATGGGTTGGACGGTTTGACTGAAAACAGACAAGCCAGAAGGCTGCATCAAGCTCGTATCTGATCTGGTAATGTTTCTACAACTGGATGCCCTTCCTAACGCCAACCACCCCGAGAGTGTAGTGGGTGCTTTATACGTGCCACCAGCATTAGGGCCACTCAGGTGTTACTGGCATCGACCATGCATGAATGCTGTTTTTTACGTGCCACCAGCACGGGAGCCACATTAAATAAACGAGCAGTTCCGTTGGTCAAGCATTCTGCAGTGGCGCCATCACATCATGTGTATTTTTTGATAAATGATTTTATCTACAGAGGGATTTGTAATGCCTGTTTATTTTCATAGAAAAGGCACGTAGCTTAGTGGTTAGAGTATTCAGCTCACGATCACGAGATCATGAGTTCAATTCCCGGTGATACATTGTGCCCTTGAGCAAGACACTTTATTTCACATTGCTTCAGTCCACTCAGCTGGCAAAAATGAGTAGTACATGTATTTCAAAGGGGCCAGCCTTGTCACACTGAATCTCCATTAAAACTATGTTAAGAGTACACACGTCTGTGGAGTACTCAGCCACTTGCACGTTAATTTCACAAGCAGGCTGTTCTGTTGATTGGATCAACTGGAACCCTTGTGATCGTAACCAACGGAGTGCTAGTTTTATTTTCGTGCAACTTAAATTATAATCAGTGCTGAGAAAAAGCAGCTGCTATGTGCTAACTGGTCCATTTTGCCAACTGCATTTTACCTGCCACTGGAATTAATAGGTATGTAGATGAGTCAAACAGGGATTCCCGCCAAAAGGATCATTTAACTTGTGTGTGTGTGTATGTGTGTGTAGCATCAACAACAAAAAGAACATCAATATATGATTAGTCACAGCAGGTTAGATTTTTGTCCTCAGTTACACACACACACACACACACACACACACACACACACACAATAGACTTGTAGGTCATGCTAAATTGTCCAAAAGACACCAGGCAGGTAATAGATATACTTGGTCAGAAGTGACCAGAGAGCAACACAACAAATGAAACTATATTAAATATTTTATGAAACAACTCTGTAATTAAGCAATGGGTTAAGATTCTTCCATATATATATATTAAACCTCTTCAGACTGAATATGTCTTTAATTTTAATCACTTGGCATCTTCTGTTATTCTCATCAATGCCCATGATGTTTACAGAGCAATATATTTTATCATGGCGAATATGTGGAAAGTATCACAGAGATTTGTGGGTTCTATTGTCACTTTCTTAGAATAAATACAAACCTATTATGTCTTGAAGAAATGTCCAAGTTCATTTCTTGTAGAATTCTACTTATTTATCATTCAGTTGTTTACCAAATCTTAAATAGGTTCTTCCTGAACACCTGCACCAACTTCTTGAGGATTTCATTGGTTCCTATCTTGTCAAATTCTTTTGTTGCTTGCCACATACATTCTCACCAGCCAGTCAAGGAATGTCTGCATGATTACAAAACATGCTAGAAATAACTGCCAAATTCTCTTTAAAGTACACATCTTAAAATAAAGGACACATTAGATTATATGGTCCACAGTATGCTAAAACCATAACTCTAGCTGCCACATACATGCATATACACACAAATATTACATACACACATTCATACGTACATATACACAAGCATACATACATACACACATCCATACATATATACATACATGCATGCATACATACACACATACCTTCATACACACATTCATACATACATACACACATACCTTCATACATATACATTCATGCATACACACACATACATACACACATACATTCATACACACATTCATACATACATACTCACATATACACATACATAATACACACATACATAATACACACACACATTCATACATACACACACACATACATACATGCATACATACACCACACACATACATACATACATACATATACATACATACATACATACATACAAACATATACGTAGCTCTGTGTGTGTGTGTGTGTGTGATATTCTGCGATTAAACAAAAGACACAAGAACCAAGTTTTACGCAAGTTTATCACAATTGCTTACAAATTCCAGCAAGGTTATAATTCTTGATATCGTAGAAATTAACTCCGTACAATTATACATGTAAATAATATTTTAATACCTCTGTAAAATTGTAAATTAGCATCGTGTGAAATAGTTATATAGATCTAATGTATTATATAAATCATTGCTGATAACATTAATCAAATATACATGTTCATATAGAAAGCAGGATGTTTCTACTCAGTGTCTTATTAATTATATATGGCACTCTGTTGGTTACAATGACGAGGGTTCCAGTTGATCTGATCAATACGAAATTAACGTGTAAGTGGTTGAGCACTCCACAGACATGTCTACCCTTAACACAGTTCTCAAGGAGATTCAGTGTGACACAGAGTGTGACGAGGCTGGCCCTTTGAAATACAGGTACAACAGATACAGAAAGAAAGAGTGAGAGAAAATTCGGGTGAAAGTGTACAGCAGGGTTCGCCTCGTGGAGCTTTAGGTGTTTTTCCTCAGAAATTTCCAGACAGTCTTTCATCCCTCACCTGGGAAATTTCCAGGAAGAACTTCACCCCTCCTCGCCTTACTCGGAATTTTCCAGGAAGTCCTACACTTACATGTATCTATGTGAGTACGTGTGTGTTTGTGTGTGTGTATGTATGCTGTATGCGTGTGTGTGTGTATGAGTGTGTTTGTGTGTGTATGTGTGTTAAACTGGCACTCTGTTGGTTACAAAGATGAGCGTTCCAGTTGATCTGATCAATGAAACAGCCTGCT
>NC_068998.1:7118335-7119275 GCF_001194135.2 Octopus bimaculoides | reverse complement strand
TATATATATATATATATATATACACACACAACAGGCTTCTTTCAGTTTCCGTCTACTAAAACCACTCACAAGGCTTTGGTCAGTCCGAGGCTCTAGTAGAAGACACTTGCCCAAGGTACCATGCAGTAGGACTGAATCCAGAACCATGTGGCTGGTAAGCAAGCTACTTAGCACACAGCCACTCCTATACGTATGTATGTATGTATGTATGTAACCTACAATATAAGTCTAATCTAATGCACAGAGAGCAGATATATCTGCCAGAATGGTAAAATGATGCATTTGGCATATGTGAGAATATAAGTAAATACGATTTATATATTCAAGTAGATACGAGTGCATTTATATGTGAGTGTGACTATACATGTGCATAAGTGATACATTGTATATAGTTTATATATATATACAGTAATTTAATATAGTATAGTAAAAGCTATTTATTGGAAAGCTCTAGAAATGTATTGTTATTTCATGCCAGACAATTTAGGTAATATACTCTTGTATGGAGTCAGATTAAATTGATGTGTCTTATTCATGTTTATAAGTTAGTGATCCAGTATGGTCACTGCTGTGTCGGTTAAGGAGAAAGGAAGAACCAAAAAAGTAGTATCACCGTTATATACACATATATATCAAATTTTGTGATAATGATTATATGAATATTGATACCTTCTAGTAAACGTAACTAAATTTGTAGCATAGCAGTACTAAACTGTATGCTATTGTTATGCACTATATATATACATGTGTATGTGTATGTGTGTATGTATGTATGCATATATATATGGTAAATGAAAAACGGAAGATAGAATATACGAGAAATTATTATTAAATAATTATTAATCATGACGATCGTTTCAACACATCTAGTATCGATCCCATATATATTTATAAGTATGTATATATATATATATATATATATATATATATATATATATAT
>NC_068998.1:7115816-7118103 GCF_001194135.2 Octopus bimaculoides | reverse complement strand
TGGTGGTGGTGGTGGTGGTGGTGGTGGTGGTAATAGTAGTAGTAGTAATAGTAGTAGTAGTAGTAGTAGTAGTAGTAGTAGTAGTAGTAGTAGTAGTAGTAGTAGTAGTAGTAGTAGTAAACTATAGTAGAATATTATAAGTTAATTAATAAATTGTGTAGATTAATATTTACATCACTTTGTTGACAAGAAGTGTGAACGAAGTTCAGAAAGATGGTGGGAAACAAATTGCTCTGAAAATAGACGTTTACTTTTGATCAGTGTGGAGGTGCAATGGCCCAGTGGTTAGGGCAGTGGACTCGTGTTCGTAGGATCACAGTTTCAATTCCCAGACCAGACATCGTGAGTGTTTATTGAATGAAAACACCTAAAGCTCCACGAGACTCCAGTAGGGGGTGGTACTGAACCCTGCTGTACTCTTTCACCACAACTTTCTCTCACTTTTTCTGTTTTGCCTGTATTTCAAAGGGCCTGCCTTGTTACACTCTCTGTTGTGCTGAATCTCTCCCGAGAACTACGTTAAGGGTACACGTGTCTGTGGAGTACTCAGCCACTTGCATGTTAATTTCACGAGCAGGCTGTTCCGTTGATCGGATCAACTGGAACCCTCGACGTCGTAACCGACGGAGTGCCTCGACTCTCAATCAGAAAAGCAAGTGGAGAGTAAATTTGCTGTCACATTATAGCATCAATTCTCCCCCCCCCATGTACACCATACATTCACATCTGCACTTGAATGTATTCACGTCTGCTCATACCTGTTTATATAATCATATGTGAACACACATTCACTAACAGCTCTCACACTCATACACTCACACATATTGGCGTATAATCACACGTATGCATGTATTTTTGCGTTCACTTTTACAGATTTGCATGAGACTACACACCCAGATGTCTTCTTCATATACACATTTCAGCTCTTTCCTATTTACATACATACACACACATGCATGCATGCATCAACATACACACATATATATACACGCGCACACACGTACATTCATACACACATAATTCTCTCACATTCAAGATAAGATGATAAAATATGTATTAAAATTGTGAATGAATGATATAAGTTACATTAAGGCAATGGGGCAATGAAAAGATCTGGGTGGACGGCAGATGAAGAATAAATGGAAACAGCAGATAGATTTTAAAAGGCGATATAAATGATAGGAACGTTTTTTTTTTTCCTTTATCTGATGATAAAATATGAGATAAAAATATATGATAAATTCCAAAAGTGTAAAAGCCCATCATCTGTTAAACACACAGAATCATTCAAAAGTGACCCTTTTATTCTAACAAAACGATTCTGGTGAATCCACAAGAGCTTCTAAGATAAGGTAAAAAGGAATTTAACATTCTAAACTTTGCTGAAATGAGAGCACATTTCATTACATAAGATGAAAAGCCTATACGTAAATTATCATGCCAGATTGTTATGCAACAATATTACTATAAATCCTAATGAAAATGTAAGCACATACATTAAGAGAGAAACTAAGGAAATTCCCATGAGGCTGGATATAGAGGTCAGAGCTTCCCATATACTGTATATCATACTGAAGGACCAAAATTTCATTTATAACCCCTATATTCAGGCTGATTGACTTGGCTTAGCTTGAATTATGAGAATCCACTGTCGCTTCAAAAGGACGTTGAAAAGTATTTCAACATCCTTTATTCTGTCGAATCAAGTGCGCATTTAATCAGATAAGGTGAAAAACTTATACAGAATAGACGTGAATGCCTATAATAGACTCTTATCCTAAAATATAACTGCAATATATGAACATTCAAACAAGCTCACAATCACATTTATCAAGACAGACGATAAAGAAGTCATCATGAGGCTGCATATACAAGTCAGGAGTGTAGGAGTGTAGGAGTGTACTTAGCTCCCAGTACACTGTATATCATATTGAAGGTCCACACACGAAATATTACCAACCTTAAATTCAGGTTGCTTAATTCTGTTAGACTCAAACTAGAGATGCAATCACGGCTATGTGGTTAAAAAGCTTACAGTGCAACCACATGATTTTGGGTTCAGTCCCGTGGTGTAGAATATTGAGTGTCTTTTACAATAGTGAATTTTTTAGACAGAATGGTAAATTTCATCACATATGTGGCAGGAGTAACAGCAATGCTTCAAGATAACTTAGCCATAACGGAAAATCACATTGGGTTATGTGAAGGTGATTTCAACAACAGCAAAGCCACTAAGTCAATATAGAAGCTGTGGTGACAACTCATATTCTTTATATTTATATATATA
>NC_068998.1:7108710-7111655 GCF_001194135.2 Octopus bimaculoides | reverse complement strand
TATATATATATATATATATATATGCATGTATGTATATAACTGCATATATATTATACATATGATGTATTTCTCTGTGTGTATGTGTGTCTAGTTATGTGTGTATGCACTGTATTTCTCTCTTTTTACCTCTTTCCTACCTGATACTTTTATGAGAACATCTTCACAAGGTATTAAACCAAATGTAAATAAAACAAGTTTTATCTGGCCATAAAAATAAACTGCAAACATGCAAATTTAGTAAAACATGTTTAAAAGATGAAGCGATGTGCATACAGGTTGGGATTGCGTGATTGCGTGCGCATGTATTTTTGCCTTTTGTACATTTATGTATACGTGGATACGCCTCTGTGTGCATGTACGTACGTGTGTGTGTGTGTGAGTGAAAGATTGAGAGACAGAGGGGTAGGGTGAAGAAGTATCTAATGTAATCTTGTGTGTTATAGAACGAGAGGTGGGAGGTAGTCTCTTCTCATAATAGACAAGTAAAAATCTCTGTTTGATCGCGTAAGTTTAAGTGTTCAATAACCCCCACCATCTCCAAATCGAACACAATCTTTCTTTTCATGTTGTAGGGTATAATTAAAGAGAAAACAATAATGTTGATATTTATGCTGTTGATGCTGTTGTTGTTGTTGTTGTTGTTAGTGAACAAGATAACGGTGGTAGATAATATCACTGTGGCTGGTGAGGTGGTCTAGCTCGCTTTTATGGCAATGTTTTTTTTTTTTCGTCTTTGTCTTTTGTATTTGTTCTTTGGCTTTTTTTTTCTTCTTTTCAAAGCCTCCTGATTCTGAGTTCAATCTAGAAGCTATACCAGATCCTCACTCTCTATCTCTATCTCTTTTTCTTCTTCATCTTCTTCTTCTTCGCCTTCTTCTTTTTGCCGAACTGCTAAGTCATGGAGATATAAACATACAAACATCGGTTGTCAAGTGACACACAAACATATACACACATATATATATATACATATACGACGGGCTTCTTTCAGTTTCCGTCTACCAAATCCACTCACAAGGCTTTGGTCAGCCCGAGGCCATAGTAGAAGACACTTGCCCAAAGTGCCACACAGTGGGACTGAACCCAAAGCCATGTGGTTGGGAAGCAAGCCACTTACCACATAGCCAATCCTATACTAGTAGTTACATTTTTAGTTGAAGTGTGCCACCGAATTTTGCAAAGAATAGACAAAGCAGTGAGCTTGTCGAATCCTTAATGCATTGACCAAAATGCTTAATATCATTAGTATTTCTTTTGTTTCTTTCATTTCTAAGTTCAGCGATTATGCACCATTCTCATTGTGATAATTACAATTCCTTGACTGCTGTTTTCAATTTAACAACAAGGATTGGTGCAATTCCCTGCCTTTCCAGCTAGCTTCTGTATTAAATAATAACCAATTGGTGTTGTTACATTGTCAGTATGTTATTGTCGTGTTTTGACATGGAAAATTATGCCAGATTTTTAATATGCTATTTGTTGGTGTCTTTGTATGCCATATTATTTTCAATACAATATCATTTTTCTAAGACAGGTGAAGGTTCATTTGGGTGTCTCAGGAATTTCGTATGAATCGAAGTCAAAATTGAGAGCCAAGACACACATGTCGATCAAAAATATTTCTCCATTACTGTGTACCTTGGTACATTTTGTCAATGCGACTGAAAGACAGCCTGATATGGTATGCTGCAGTGTTTCCATGAATGCACCACTCAGATAACATTTGTCTTCCATATTGTAGCTGTGGACAGTTCTTTTAAGATATCTGGTGATGAAGAAACACTTCTATAATACAAATGTAGATGTCTCTGTGGTTACATTCAGGTCAAGCTTGTACATTCTAGCCACATGCACACACACACACACACACACACACACACATTATACATATATATATCTTTTTATTCCTACAGATCTCAGAGTTTCATTTATTTAAATGGAGGATCCATAAATATATATCTAATAACCAAAGAATTTTCTCAAGATAAGATGATCCTTAGAAAGATATATCTTCTTCAATATGCTTGTCTTTCGTTTTTTCTTCCATTCTTCTCCTTCTTCTTCATCTTCTTCCTCTTCCTCTTCTTCTTCTTCTTCTTCTTCTTCTTCTTCTTCTTTCCTTTTCAGTTTTTGTCATATTTTCCCTTTTTTTTCTACTTATTTTATTTTCTTCAACAACTTTTACAGCACATTGTCATCACCACTGCCTCCAAATATTTATCACCACCTCCACCATCATCATCATCATCATCATCTTGTTATTGCTATTGTTCTTTTTCTTCTACAACTAATAAACATACCTACTAAAACTACTACTACTACTACATCAATTTCATTTTTTCCTCCAATTCTCTTTCTTCTTCTTCTTTTGATTATAATTATTTTTATTATTATTATCATCATTATTATTGTTGTTTTGCTGCTGTTGTTTTCTTGTTGTTGTTGGAGGAGGTGGTGGTGGTGGCAGCAGTCATATTAGCGGGGGTGGTGGTGCTGCTGCTGCTGGTGGTGTTGTTATTACTACTACTACTACTACTACTATTACTACTAACTCTAGTACTATTATTATTATTGTTACTATTATTATTGTTGTTATTATTATTATTATGTTTTATTATTCATTTTTTCTTATCATTTCATTATATATAACACCCCCACCCCCGACACTTTATGTCTGTCTTTGTATTATTCCCCTCATCTTTCCCCCTTGCAGCAAATAAATGAAATCATTATTACTATTATTATTATTATTATTATTATTATTAATATTATTATTATTATCATCATCATCATCATTATTTTTCCCATGCTTTTCCCCTTCTTCTCTTTTTCCTCCTTCTGCTCCCTCCTCCCCTCTTCAAATATCACTGACCTAAACTACATCAAAGAATAAAGAAACCAACAATGATGTAAAAAAAACTTACACAATTTTTAAGACTTTTCAC
>NC_068998.1:7107321-7107898 GCF_001194135.2 Octopus bimaculoides | reverse complement strand
TGTGTGTGTGTGTGTATATATGTATATATATATATATGCATATACATGCATGTGTGTGTGTGCGTGCGTGCGTGTGTGTGTGCGTGCGTGTGTGTGTGAGTGCGTGTGTATTGGCATTTTGGACAAGCATTTTTTGTCGCCTAGCTTCTTGTTGATCTAAGTCTTATGATAGAATGCTGTGATACCAAAAATATCTCAACAGCATATTCTCAACAGCTAGGACAAAGGAAATGAATATATGTGTGTTTGTGTATGTGTGTGTTTGTGTGTGTATGTGTGTGTGTGTATGCATTTGTGTGCCTGTATGTGTGTGTGTTTGTTAATGAAAATGTGTCACAGTGGTGACACCACAGGAATACATGGAAAAACAGAAAAATCACACACACAACAAATGCAGTTAGGCTCCTTCCTTACTTCTTTCATCAGTTGTCAATCAAATGTCATTACAATTTCAGCACCTTCTGACATATGGGAGGCTGTTATTATGGGTATATACATTTTTGTACAAAGGCATGTATACATACACATGTATGCACACATGCACACACACACACACACACACACACACACACACACA
>NC_068998.1:7105842-7107051 GCF_001194135.2 Octopus bimaculoides | reverse complement strand
ATATATAATTTATGTATCTTTGTAGTTAGCATGTTCCTGTATACTCGAACAAAAATTTTTAAATTACCATGTAGAATTTAAAAATGTGAGGCACGTGACAAAATGGCTCCTTTCACGCCATTTTGTCACGTGATGCACATCGTATAAATCCTATGCCTCATGGGTAATACTATAGTCCACAAAAAATCTTCGTTAAGATAAGTGATGTTCTTTTTCCTAATACTCTTGAACGTCTTAATCCATTTAATAGTTAATTACACTATCTTTATATATGTTCTCTTTTTCTTCATCTACAGAAATTATTTCTCCAATAGACGTTTTATGCCTCTAACTTGACAGATGTTTATTATTATTATGATTATTTTTATAAAACCTTGACACTTTATTTATTGTAATAAATTTTGCTTAAACGTACAGATTTTCTACTTTTCTTATTTTATCGCATTTTAAATATTAGGATACGTTTTTTGAAGTTACATGCACTCATTAAGAGTGGTATTTATCATGATCGATTCATTGTAGATTGACCAGATATTTCCGACATATATGTATATATATATATATATATCTGAACACTATTCAATTTTTTTTTCTCCGTGTTTTTCTCCTTGTCTCCGTATTCTTTCTGTTGAAGAGCGTAGCTCGAAACGTCAAAGACTTTCCGTATTCCCGAGCGTCATACTAATATATCCTTTTTGTTATTTACACCACCTATCCTCGTCTGTTGTTATTATTTGTATATTCTCCCATATATATATATCTATATCTATCTGTGTGTATGTGTGGACTATCCTGTTGTAGACGAAGTATGAGCATTCAGCTTTTGCTGGACATCCTGTGCAAACGATTTGTTTATAGTGATCAAATGTTTGTGCTGTTCGTTAACTCACTTCCTCCATCAAATCAACATTGGCTGAACATACAGGTCAGGTGTCAAAGTGATCTCAGTTCAACGTGAACTGAAGTGTTTGCTGGAGAACACAACGCACCACTTGGTCTAGGAATTGAAATCACAGCCTAGCAATCGTGAACACAATAACCTAAGCACTAAGCCACGTGACCTCACAACATGCACACGTGAGTGCGCACACACACACACACACACACACATATATACATGTATATATTTTAGATACACATACATACATGTACATATATATACACACACACATTATATACATATATATGTATATACACACACATATATGT
>NC_068998.1:7100522-7105353 GCF_001194135.2 Octopus bimaculoides | reverse complement strand
CTATCCTATGTACTATTGTGAAAAGTAGATTCAATTAACTGAAATTTCTTGATCAAGACATTTCCATCCAGCGAGACTCATTCCTATAGACTATGGAAGAGAATGAACGAGAATTCTAACATCCAACACTTTCCAAAGAGCCCTAGTTAAATAAACAAACTGAATAAACTATTGCTTACAATTTGAACTTTGGCACAGTTTCTCATCACAAAGAGATAACCTTTCCATGTATGAGACAGAAGAAGCCAGTACTACAACCACAAACACAGACATACACAGATGCTTCTTGTGTTTGCTCTTAATGAGACACTTGAAATAGTGAGTGCATTGCATTGAATGTTGCTAGCTGATGCGTGCATTATGTGTGTTTGTGTGCCGTGTGTTGTCTGTGTATATATGTGCATTCAGAATGGACTCGTCTTTAAAACTTTAAAATAGAAGCTTACATCTGTAGATTTGCAGATAATTATCTCTAAGGCAATATAGATTGCAGTCTTTGATTTTGTACAATTGCACATGAGTGTGTATGTATATAGATATATGTATATATATATATATATATATATATATATATATATGTGTGTATACATATATATATATATGTATACATACATATATATACACACACATATACCCACACACATGCACATATATATATACATACACACATGTATATACATATATGGAAAAATGTCCACCAGACTACCTCACATAGTAAGCCAAGAAGTTTTAAGTTTAAAATTATAGTCATGTTGACAAGAGTCGTTCTAAATTGCTACATAGAGCTAGACAGACAGTCAGATACTCATAGGCCTAGACAGATAGATAAATTAGATAGGCAGACCGATATATATTTATATAGGTAGATAGATAGATAGATAGATAGATAGATAGATAGATAGATAGATAGATAGATAGATAGATAGATAGATTGATATGGGTGTGTATGTATTCTTATATATGTGTGTGTCTATATGTGTATGGGTATGTGTGTGTGTGTGTGTGTGTGTGTGTGCGTGCTTACATTCATACACAACTTGCATGCCTACACACAGTGCGCTTCTAGGCCATTGCCATCTTATAAATTTTTGCAGGCAACGTATTGGTCAGCAGAATGTTAAGTTAGGAAGGTACACACCTAAGATGCCAAGCAGCAGGATTGAACCCGGAACAATGTTATGAAAATTTTCTTATGTTTGTACCTATGTATGTCTAATTATGTGTTCATTATCTCGGACCATCTAATGTGTCCTTTCTTTGTTTTAAAGCCAGTAGATCTTGATTAGAAAGTGAATTG
The DNA here is from genome assembly GCF_001194135.2 of Octopus bimaculoides. Taxonomy (NCBI): domain Eukaryota; kingdom Metazoa; phylum Mollusca; class Cephalopoda; order Octopoda; family Octopodidae; genus Octopus; species Octopus bimaculoides. Next base: position 7,104,056 of record NC_068998.1, on the reverse strand, counting down.
ACTATTATTAGAGGTGAGTCAACTGACTCCAGAGACATAGTCTACCTTGCGTGTGCCATGTACAAAAATGTGCTGGTGATGGTGCCACATAAAAAGCGCTGGTAATGGTGCCATGTAAAAGGCACCTAGTACACTTTGTAGAGTGGTTGGTGTTAGGAAGGGCATCCAGCTGCAGGGACCGAACCAAAACAGACAATTGGAACTTGGTCCAGCCCCAGATCTTGCCAGCTCATGTCAAACTATCCAACCCATGCCAGCATCGGAAACAGACATTGAATGATGATGATGAGGATGATGATGATGATGATGATAATGATCTACTGAATGAAAATAACTCACTACTGTACACCAACTTTGCATTGTAATATTTCAACAAATGTTCAGTTGACCCCTGGTGCTAAATTTAAATTCAACTTCAGTGGTCTCATATTTAAATCATTCTTCAATCACCCATTAACGGATATCTCTTATGTTGGAAGTTAGAAAAGAGAACCAGCTTGGTGACTGTCTGATAGTAGATGGAAACATGAAGGTTTACCTTTTCTCCCCCCCCGCCCCCTGATTTCATTACTTTGAAGAGCTAAGCTAAGCTAAGCTAAACAGAGAAGTATTTAATCAATTTGAGCAAAACCATCCGTCTGGTCCAGATCTTTTGCACAGATAACTATATTTAAGTGAAAGCCTGGTCTATGAAATAAATTATACACTTCTGTATATATACCAGAGAACATTTAAAAACAAATTTTGTCTTCAAGAACTGAATTATTGTGCAACTTGAATGATTTCTAAAAATGTGCTCTAAATAATAATTATATATACAGTTTAGTAAAATGAAAGTGACTGCAACATGACTGAATAAAATATGAATGAAGAACGCAGACGACTGTGTTTAGTCTATAATTCCAGTGCTTATGATCTCTTCCTGACAAAACATTATTCATTCTTACTCGCTCGGTCCACCAACATTATAAACAAATACATATCACTACTTGAACAGCTAGCAATAGCAGCCAAATCACCACAAAATATCATTTTATGAGAGAAATGATTCTTTCAAAATGTAGTTCAGTATGCACTTCTTTCATTTTTTTCTTTTTTGGTTCCAGTCATTGGACTATAACTGTATGTACTAGAATTTTAATTAATTTCATAGATCTCAATACTTTCTATGGTACTTCGACGGGGTGCTGGAAAGATCCTGGCTTTAAGGGTATCTAATTCTGATGTCAAATTGTGTTCTTGAGCAAGACACTTTATTTCATGTTGTTCTTGTCCACTTAGCAGGCAAAAATGAGCTGTAGTAATTTCAGAAGACTAACCTCGTCACATTCTGTGTCACACTGAATCTCCCAGTATGTCCTTTGATTAATTTTAATCCCTCGGCTATTTTTTGGTGACGGAAACTGGAAGAAGCCTGTCATGTATGTATATATATATGTATATGTATGTGTGTGTATATGTTTGTATGTCTGTGCCCCCAACATCGATTGACAACCGATACTGGTGTGTTTACGTCCCTGTAACTTAGTGATTTGGAATAAGAGACCGATAGAATAAGTACTAGGCTTACAAAGAATAAGCTCTGGGATCGATTTGCTCGACTAAAGGCAGTGCTCCAGCATGGCTGCAGTCAAATGACTGAAACAAGTAAAAGAGTATTTGTATATATGTGTGTGTGTGTCTGTGTGTGTGTGAAAAAAAAAAAACTAGCAGAATATAAAAGATCACCATGATTTAACCAGCAATGCCTCCTATCGGAGTACTACTCAAGCAGGTTTTTACCTGGGGTTAAACAACAACACCAGCCACAACAACTATCATTAGCTAATACATACCTTATAGCTTTTCGGTGGTATAAATTATTGGCGGCCATGATTTATTGATAGAAATGTCACTCACTTGCCATGCATAGATAAAAACCATCTCATAGAAAATTCTTGTGTGAGTGTTGCATTTTATATTGAAGGCAAAAAGTTATATATATTCTGTCGAAGCTATAAAATCATGGATAAGCTCTGCAAAACAATATCATCTCATCTTTGCAGTTATAGATAGCAATATTTGAAATAAAAAAAAAAAACAGGAAACCGTGAGTTAAGACAAACTAACGTTAACCATGGTCATTGTTTATTCATCCAGCTTATATCTTTAACTTGTATATAAAACTGGAAAACATTTGATGTAAAGCGATTAAATTTATTTGTGTTTGTGCGTGTGTGTGTGCATCTATTTTTATGTATATATTTATATAAAACACAGATATATAAATATATACATGTGTGTGTGTATGTGTTTCTGTGGATGTGTATCTATTTTTATGTATATATTTATATAAAACATACTTAGATACATAAATATATTCACGTTTGTGCGGTGTGTATGTGCTTGTGTGCATGTGTATAAAACACCCAATATACATAAATACATACATACATGTGTGGTGGGGGGGGGATGAAAGATGGAAGATGGAATATATGAGAATTTACTATTAATCACAACAATTGTTTCGATACATCTAGCATCGATTCCTCATGGGTGGAACACTCTACAACTGGGTCGGGAGCATCTTTCATTTGCCATATACCTAACGATCATTATATATATACTAGTAGTGAGGATTATTTATAACAATCCGGATACCAACTTGTGTTATCAAATATACTGAAAGAAAGGTCCACAGTATATATGTATAAACAGTTCCTTTCATTAACTTTACATTTTACATATATATATACATATATATATATATATATATATATATATATGAACATATATATGGGAGATTATACAAAAAATAACAACAGACGAGGACAGGTGGTGTAAATAACAAAAGTATATATTAGTATGACGCTCGGGAATACGACATATATACATATACTCTAAAAAGTAAAGCAAAGTTTCCTGTGGCAAGGAATAGAAACCATTTTGAAATTTTCAAATGTATGTTTGCATATGTGTGAGTGTAAAACTCTGTTAGAATGTTGATATTTGGTTTACTTTTGATATAATGTTCAAAGAAATAAAGTCTGCCTTTGTCCTATTTCTGCTCATATTTTTTATCAGATGTGTGATAAAGCTTATCTCCCTTCTTATGGCTTTCAAATAGCTATGAGATATCTCTTCCCTGAATAACTTTTGCCCTTGATAGGATTTACCATCAGCAGTATTTTGGTGATATGACAAAAGCTTTCAGACCACAGATAAATGATAAATGATAAATGATATGCCTGACGAAAGGTAATGGGCTCTTTCTGGTTCAAATACAATTAATGGCAGTAAACACGTATAATTAAAATAATAGTGCAGTATGCACATACATGCATATACATACATATATATATATATATAATATATACACACATACACAAACATATATATACATATATATATATATATATATGCATGTGTGGTGGGGCGCATGCACGAAATTCCTTCATAACTTCATTACTTCTGTGGTTTATAAATATTCCTTTCTACTTTAGGCACACAAGACCTGAATTTTGGAGGAAGCGGTGGCGGGGGGGGCAGCCGATT
>NC_068998.1:7096626-7099047 GCF_001194135.2 Octopus bimaculoides | reverse complement strand
ATATATATATATATATATATATATATATATATATATATATATATATATATATATACATATACATATGCAGATACATACTTACCTAGCTGCAGACATATTTACATGCATATACATATATTTGTGCATATATGTATGAATCCATTTATTGTGGTTAAGCACATGTATGTGTGCATGTGTGTATATACATACGTATACATTCGCACATGTACATACAATTATAATTTTCCTTTTTAGTATTTTTGCTAACATCTGTGTGTGTGTGTGTGTGTGTGTGTGTGTGTGTGTGTTTATAGTTCACTGTTTTCTGTCAAGAAATTCAATAAGGAATCTGGAATAAGTGAATTAAACTCATCTTGGGTGATTTCTAGTAAGATTATCTTTTTATTATATTTATATTTTTCAATTTCTATATACATGTTTGTGTATAAATATATATATATATGTGTGTATGTGTTTATATGCATATGCATATATCTATATCTTTGTCTGTATGTATATATATATATATATATATATATATATATATATATATATATATGAATAGATAGATGCATATATATGTGTGTGTATATTCTAATGTATATGTGTATCTTTGACTGAGTGTTTCTCTGTGCACCAATGTTAAAATTTGTGTTAAAATGTGTGTGCCTCTGTCAGCATCATTGACGATTAAATGCAGAAATATGATATAGCACAAAGTCCATAATCAGCATTCTCTGAAGTGGTTAACTACCAAGAAAATTGCTCACTTCCTACAGCTAGCATTCAAAATAAAACTTAAAAACAAATTACAGCATTGCATCTGACAATGTTACATTCAAATATTATATTCCTGTTACAGACCAACATTATGTCCAACATACATGAGCTCTATAAAGGATACATATGAGGTATGGATATAGGAAAAAAACTTAATTAGGAAACCTGTCAACGCAAACACATTTGTGAATGTACGGAGATTTGTAATGAGCATTTAATAACACCCCCAAAAATTGAAATAGAACTCATTAAGAATACACACTGAAAATATAACAAAACAACTGACTCTACACACAAGCAAGGTGACTGGCTGTGTAGTAAGAAGTTTGCATCCCAACAACATGGTTCTGGATTCAGTTCCACTCCAAAGCACCTTGAGCATGTATCTTTCAAAGCTATGTGCGTGGATTTGGTTGAAAGAAAACGTAGAAAGACTGTCGTTTATATCTATGTGTGTATGTGTGTGTGTGTGTGTTTGTCACCAACCACTACTTGACAACCAGTGTTGGTGTGTTTACATCCCCTTAACTTATTGATTCAGAAAAATAGACCAATAGAATAAGTACAAGGCTTTAACCCTTTCGATATTAACCTGGCTGAAACTGCCTCTGGCTGTATAGTACAAATGTCTTGTTTTCAAAAGCACTGAATTAGAATCTTCCACTAAACCTTAGTCACAATTTATGTTCCTAACACTAGCTTAATGATAAACAAATTATTTTACTAAATTCTTTGTTATATTTTAAATTAATTGAAAGAAACACAGAGCATCTCAACAGAAATATGGTAATGAAAGGATTAAAGTCACCATGATATTTTTAACCCTTTTGATACCAAACATTAGTCCACCAAACATTAGTCACAATTTATGTTCCTAACACTAGCTTAATGATAACGAAGTTATTTTACTAAATTCTTTGTTATATTCAAAATTAGCTAAAAGAAACACAGAGCATCCCAAAATAAATACATCAACGAAAGGGTTAAAGGTTAACTAATGCAAAATAACAATACTAAGAGTAAAAATATGGTCAAGAGTATATAGGATTACATCATTCAATGTACCTGCCTTATATAAGCTCATTTCTTTACCTTGAATACTTAGTGCTTGCTGCTGACAAATTTGAGTAACTAAAGCTACGTTGAGGTTTCCAAGTTCATTTTTTTTTGTATGTGCACTGATAACCATATTTCACACTTAACACCCATAAGTCATTGAATGTTTGAGTTTCTTTCAGCATTAATTTAGATATGCAAGATGATGGTCAATTTGGAAACATGTGAAGATAAGGTAAATAATAGAAATGAAAAGAAAGAAAGATTAGTCAGATGAATATCTGTACTCATGTAACAGAACGTGATGGTGTTATGCACTGCATTTATAATATATGTGTGTACACGTATCTTTTACTCTCTTTCTTGTTCTCTATGTCTATGTACTTATGTATGTATACACACACACACGTATATATATACATACATACATACATACATACATACATTCATACATATATATATATATATATATACATGCATACATATATATATATGTATGTATGTAAATGGATGTAAAAATGTATATATGCATGTATATGTGTGTGTGTATGTTGTATATATATATATAGATAGATAGATAGCTACACATATATCTACATATACATA
>NC_068998.1:7093525-7096616 GCF_001194135.2 Octopus bimaculoides | reverse complement strand
ATATATATATATGTATGTATGTAAATGGATGTAAAAATGTATATATGCATATATATGTGTGTGTATATGTTGTATATATATATAGATAGATAGATAGCTACACATATATCTACATATACATACATGCACACAGATAGATAGATAGATAGATAGATAGATAGATAGATAGATAGATAGATAGATAGATAGATAGATAGACAGATAAAGCCAAGTGGCAGTTGTTAGAGCCCAAGATAAAATTTAGTGATTGTAAATTTATTATGTTTAAACCAGCCTGTGAGCATAGGAGTACACGCATGTAATCTATAGAATACAAACAAAATTTTAATATGCCCACGGGCATATGGCATAGTGGTTAAGAGCGCGGGCTACAAACCCCAAGATTCCGAGTTCGATGCCAGGCAGTGACCTGAATAATAATAACAATAATAATAATAATAATAATAACAACAACAACAACAACATCGAAAAATACCAAGAACCCAGGTTCGAAATTTCCCCAAGACACCTGATGAAGGCTGGAAGGTATATCAGCTGAAACATTGTGTTAATAACAAACAAGATGAAGACGAATATCCGTCAAATGCATATAATGTAAAATCTTAATTCATCTAAATATGAGCAAATTTTCCAGAGAGGTCAGAAGAAGACAAGGCAAATTTTCTTATGATGAAAAATAATCAGCAAACAAGGTAAATTATCAGAAAATGGAGTTATTTTTTGAAAGATATAAATGACAGACAAGCATGAAATCTAAAAAATAATAATAAAATCTTAATTCATATGAAGACGAGTTAAATTTTGTAGAGAGTGCTCAATAAAAGATTTAAGATAAATTAAATAATTCAGAGCAATTTGTGTGTCTGCATGAGAAAATTGGAACAGGACAGAAGAGTCTGGAACATGAATAATTACAAAATAGATATGCACCATTTACACACACATGTACACATATATATATGCATATGTACACATACACAGACATATATATTCATAAAAATCTATGCATTTAATATAAATATGTGCATATGTATACATTCTATATATACATACATATATATGTATATGCATACACACACACACACACACACACGTTGCTTTCCAGCCTGCTGCTTTATGATATTGATTGCAATAAATTTACCTTGAATGAAAAATATTACTATGAATGAATGAATAAATAAATAGAAATAGACACAAAAACATGAAAATCAACAACAACAAGCAAAAAAATAATAATAATAATAATGCTCAGAACAAATAAAAATTATCTTTAATGAAATGAAAATAAAAACTATTATTAAAATAGTAAAAATTATTTTTAAAAATAATTATTAAAAATTTTTGGGGGTAAAAAAAAAAACAGCTAAAATATTCATTGACATCTTTTAAATTTTTTCTTAATTTTTTTCTTTACATTTGTCTTCTGTTTTTTTATTTTTTTATTTTTCTCTCCAAATTCCAAAAACATATTGTTTATATTTTCAATACATGATGCATATATGAAGAACGGAAGTCGATCGATCGATTTGTTTCAATTACCTAACCCAACTGAAGCATAACCAATGCTACTTGAAGCTAGACACAAAGATAGTATGATTATTATTATCATCATTATTATTATCATTATTATTATTATTATTATTATTATTATTAATATTATTATTATTATTATTATTGTTGTTGTTATTGTTGTTGTTATTGTTATTATTATTACTACTACTACCACTATTGTTAATATTATTAAAAGGAATTATTTTTGTTGTTGTTGTTGTTGTTGGTGGTGGTGGTGGTGGTGGTGGTGGTGATGTTGCTGCTAGGGGTGGAGATTGTGAAAGCTGTCATAGTGGAGACCATGGCGGTATTATTATTATCATTATCATCACCATCACCATCACCATCATCATCATTATCATCACCATCATCATCATCACTAGTAGTAGTAGTAGTAGTAGTAGTAGTAGTAGTAGTAGTAGTAGTAGTAGTGGCAGTAGCAGCAGCAGTAACAATTTTTATTATTGATTTTGTATTATTGTAATTTTTTAGGGCTCGTCTTCTTTTTGTTTCTTTTTTTTTTGGTTTTTAGAGGCCAATCTATTCTGAGAGTTGTTGTAATAGAGTTTTGATGAACAGAAAGCAATTGTGCAGAGTTAACGATCACTCAAGTGTATCGTTATCATTCAGTGTGAAATAACCCAACAGTGAACCTCAATGGGTATTTTCGAAGAGAAGGTACAGATATATAAACAGGAGGGTATTTGGTGTAGCAAATGAACAGAATTACTTGGTGAGAGCTTGTGTGATGGAGAGGATTTTTAAGAGGGTGGGTCACATTGTAGAGGTTTTGTTTTATTTTTGTGCTTTTGTTTATTCTTTTGCAGATTTTTACTTTATTTTTTTTTTTTTTTAAACTTTTTCTAGCAAGTGCCTTGATCTGAAGCCTTGTATTGAACCTGAAGCAATTACATGGGAAGTCCATTCTCGTCATCTAAAGCTCAGAAAATCTGTCATTTTCTTTCTTCGACTAAAACCCTTTAATGTGGTGCTCCAGCATGGCCACAGTCGAATGACTGAAGCACGTAAAAGAATAAACAGTTATGTATGTATGAGTGGATTTGTTGCATGAATGAGTGGCAAGAGAAAGCAAACGAAAGAAAGAGAGAGAGAGAGACAGAGGACGAACTGACGGGCAGACAGACAGACAGACGGTGAATATATAAGAAAGCTAAGATTTCTGTCGACTTAAATTGAGCTTTTTGTTTGATGCGGTAACATGAGAGATGAAGCAATTTTAACCATCTATCTTATATATATTCTTCTATCTTATATATAATGCCAAACATTAATGCTATTATTGTAACAAAACTTCTTAAATGGATAATACGGAAGATATTAAATGAAAATTGTATAATTGAGATAAATAATCCATGTGTCTAAACAGAGAAACTGAATTTCCTGTAAAGACAAAAATGATATCCTGGCTTAGATATATGTGTTTCTGTGAATGTGTGTGTGTGTGTGTGTGTGTACATAAATACATATGTATGTATGTATGTATGTATATATATATATATATATATATATATATATATAT
>NC_068998.1:7092129-7092949 GCF_001194135.2 Octopus bimaculoides | reverse complement strand
CCTATTCCTACCCCCTCCTTCTTCTTCTTCTTCTTCTTCTCCCCGTCCTCCTCATCCTCCTTCTATTCCCTCTCCTCCTCATATTCTTCCTGCTCCTCCTCCTCCTTCTTCTTCTCCTCCTTCTTCTCCTCCTCCTTCTTCTTCTTCTTCTCCTCCTCCTCCTCCTTCTTCTCCTCCTCCTTCTTCTCCTCCTCCTCTTCTTCTTCTTCTCCTCCACCTCCTATGCCTCCTCCTCCTCCTCCTCCTCCTTCTTCTTCTTCTGCTTCTTCGTCTTCTTCTTTAGGGGACACTAAATTGATGATAACAATTTTACATATACATATAGATATGTGTATGTGTGTCCTGTTTTTTGTCACCAATCTTGACCCTCCGCTAGATCGCAAATATTATTACTGTTTTATCGAAGGCGTATCTTAACATGAATTGCTCAAAATACAGATTAGAAAAACAGCCAACAACTGATGAAGCGTCGCTCCTTGCATTGCTTGTCTTGTTTTCCATTTGTTTCTTTCATTGCTTGCAAAAAGAGCCCTTATTCCATCTCTTCGTATTTCTTATTTGTTTTGTAATGACCTGTGCCCACATATACATATATATATACTTATACATGCAAGTATGTAGGTATACGTATGCATATATGCATATATATATTATTTATATTATTATATGATTGCACGCCACACATCCTTTTCCAAGTAAGTTTTATCTATATATATATATATATATATATATATATATGTATATGTAAAATATACATGTATATATGTATGAATATGTAAAATTGTGTGTGCATATATATACATACATATATATATATATA
>NC_068998.1:7090965-7091611 GCF_001194135.2 Octopus bimaculoides | reverse complement strand
ATCAAAGTGTACAGTATTATATATTTTTTATATACATATATGTATATTATATACACTATATGTATATGTACATGTATGCATATATCCCTGTATAAATATAGATGTGTGTGCATGTATGTGTATGTGTGTATGTGTGTGTGCATCTGTGTGTGTTTATTAATGTTTATCAGCCAGAATATATTACAGAAAAGGAAACTCTGAGAAATTAATTGATTAGAAATTTCAAAAGGACTGCGCAGTTCCAAACTGGATGACCTGGTCGAGTGAGCTTAATCATCATGGCAGTGGCGAGAGAAGGAACTCATTTCTCATTCTCATCCCCTGGAATCTCTGTTAAAGAATCTACACAGCATTTCCACCACCATACACTACAACCAAGTCTTTTTGAACCAATATTTTGTTCCATGTTTTGTTTGTTTGTTTGTTTGTTCGTTTGGTTGGTTGGTTGGTTGTTATGGTAATAGCATTGATAGCTGATGACATGGTGATGGCAGTGTTGTATGTAGGTTATGTATGGACTGTGGGCGCATTTCCAATTAGGTGCATAAAGTTTCTACTGTGAGATTCTTTGCTTTTGAGTTCACTTAATAATTTTCAGTGAAACTGTATATATACATATATATATATATATGTATATATGTATATA
>NC_068998.1:7088238-7090198 GCF_001194135.2 Octopus bimaculoides | reverse complement strand
AGATATAGATAGATAGATAGATAGATAGATAGATAGATAGATATATAGATGCTCATATTACAGTAATTGGTTTGGAGATGAAGAAAAAAATTAATGTAAAATTTCATCTGCGATTTTATTTCTTTTAATGAGACTATACACTCGAGAAAGTACCAGTTAATATTGCTGAATCCATCATCATCATCAGTGGTACCATCATCATCATCATCATCGTTGTCATTATTATTTTTATTATTATTATTATTATTATTATTATTATTATTATTATTATTATTATTATTATTATTACTATTACTATTATTATTATTATTATTTTTATTATTATCATTATTATTATTATTATTATTATTATTATTATTATTATTACTATTACTATTATTATTATTATTGTTATTATTATTATTATTATTATTATTATGATTATTATTATCATTATTATTATTATTATTATTATTATTATTATTATTATTATTATTATTATTATTATTACTATTACTATTATTATTATTATTATTATTATTATTATTATTATCATTATTATTATTATTATTATTATTATTATTATTATTATTATTATCATTATTATTTTTATTATTATTATTGTTATTATTATTATTATTATTATTATTATGATTATTATTATCATTATTATTATTATTATTATTATTATTATTATTAATGCTTACTGTGAGGTCATGTGGCACAAAGCTCTGCTCACTTAGAAGTTATTTACTTCCAAGAATTAAAATAAGTCTAAACTTAGATTTTTTTTTAATGTTCTTTTTCTTTTTTAGTTCTTTTTAGCAACAAAAGCCTCAGAAGATTTGAATGTTTAACCCATTAACTTAAGGTAAAAAAAAAAAAAGAAGAAACACAAGATTCATCACAATCCATTTTTATTTTTATAAATAATGTTTTGCAAATATTCATCTCAGTTCGTTTATATATTAATGGTTCATTTAGAGCCCCACTTAGCGTAACAGGAGATGCTTGCCATAAACCAGCAGTGGGTAAATCTCATCCCTATTTTTGAAAACACAAATGAAAAACCAAGTTGAAACAAATGGCAATGAAGCACGGTTGTGTGGTAAGATGCTTGCTTCCCAGATGCATGGTTCTGAGTTCAGTCTCATTGAATGGTACCATGGGCAAGTGTTTTCTTCTATAGCCCTGGGCCAACCGAAGCCTTGTGAGTGCATTTGGTTGAAAGATATTGAAAAAAGCCCATCATGCGCACGTGTGGTGGGGGTGTATGTGTGTGTTTGTCTTTGTGTCTATGTTTGTCCCCCACCACCACCACTATCATCACTTGACAACCAGTGTTGGTTTGCTTACATTCTCATAATTTAGCGGTTCTGCACAAAGAGGCAGCATTTAAACTGGCCATATCCAGCCCAAATGCTTTACCTGTTTTATGTTCAAACTAGCCAGATCTGGTCTCTCATACCTACTTTTCATTATCATTTTAAAACTAAACCATTACATCATTGAAATTCCAAAGCTATGAGATAATTCAGGATTAATTCAAAACAATGTGAATAAATAAGGATTAAAATCGATAAAGGAGCTTTAACGCTTAAGAGTTAATGGCTTTTAGATTTAAATGTTTATGTTTTAGAATTGTGTAGTATTAGCATTACATCACTTTCATGCATCCATATTTTTACTATGTGGTTGAACATTGAATATTCATTTTCCTAATTAGCATATTCTTTTATTCTTTTATTCTTTTATTCTTTTACTCATTTCAGTCATTTGAGTGCGGCCATGCAGATGCACTACCTTTAGTCGAACAAATCAACCCAATTCTTTGTAAGCCTAGTACTTAGTCTATCCGCCTCTTTTGATGAACCGCTAAGTTACAGGGATGTAAACACACAAACATACCAACACACACACACCCACACACACACACATATATATATATATATATATATATATATATATATATATATATATA
>NC_068998.1:7087131-7087855 GCF_001194135.2 Octopus bimaculoides | reverse complement strand
ATATATATATATATATACATATATACGACGGGCTTCTTTCAGTTTCTGTCTACCAAATCCACTCACAAGGCTTTGGTCGGCCTGACTCTATAGTGGATAACACTTGTGCAACAAGGTGCCATGCAATGGGACAGAACCCACAGCCATGTGCTTGGAAAGAAGGCTTCTTACCATACAGCCACGCCTACACCTATATGTCCATAATATAATCTTCGTGTTTCAAACTGCAACAGTTTAAGTAATTGCTTTCAAACAATAGAATGCATAACCAACCACCCACACACCAATAACGTGCAAATAGAATTAACAATTGTCAGTTGACGTATGCACTACACACATTGGTGGTTCAAAGCTGCTGGTAATGAAATGTATACATTAGTCATTAGATGTCTTGGGGGTTACTTCCTTCAGTATATTTGTTTTCACAACTTCATTGTTGTATCTATTTGTTTTTATATTCGAGCGTAATGCAACACTCCAAATTTCTAATTAGAATGACATAGGTTATTCTAATCAGACTGTTTTCATAGATGGCCCTAAAATTGCTTGAGAATAAAGCAGAATGAGATATACTTTCTTGTACAGAATTAATTCATTAACTCTTTCATGTGTATTGTTATTCAGAATATGACTATATTTATATCTTGTGCCCACTATCACATATTCACCCTTCTCTCTCTCTCTCTCTCTCTCTCTCTCTCTCTCTCTCTCTCTCTCTCTCTCT
>NC_068998.1:7085818-7087100 GCF_001194135.2 Octopus bimaculoides | reverse complement strand
CTCTCTCTCTCTCTCTCTCTCTCTCTCTCTCTCTCTCTCTCTCTCTCTCTCTCTCTCTCTCCACAAACACACTCATGCACACATACAAATATATGAACACACAGATACAAATTCTCATACACTTACATTCATTCACACATAAACACACACACTCAAGCACATACAATAAAGAAAAAGAACATAGTTAATGACACAGATACACATATACACACACAGATAGATAGATAGATATATAGATAGATACATACATACATACATACATAGATATATATATAGATAGATAGATAGATAGATAGATAGATAGATAGATAGATAGATAGATAGATAGATAGATACATTTCTTTTATTAGCCATACAGGGCTCAACAAAGATGGGACAAATACAATGTAGAGCTTTTCTTTTTGGGAGGGGGAAGAAAAGAAAAAAAAAGATAGACAGACAGACACGTTAAGATACATAGATAGATAAACAGATAGATAGATAGCGGGAAAGACAATTATCCAGAATGAGTTACACACACACCCACACACACACAAACGCACACACACACACACACACACACACACACAAGCACACATACAGAGAAAGAGAGAGGAGAGAGAGCAATACAATGCAACAGTGGAAGATAAGACAATTTTTTTTCCCTAAGAAATGAGACATAATGACAGCAAAATACCTTTCCTTCACCTTCTAAGAAATGGGGGGGAAAAATAATGAAAATGATAAATTTGAAAAGAAGAAAAGAAAAAAAATAATAATTGAAAGGTTGTTTTCTCTTCAAAGATGGTATGCATATTTATTATCTGTTTTTTTTTTTATATTATAACTGCTCGAGTATGGTGATTTAGGAATTTTTTTTTTTAATTCACTATTATTGATTATTAGTAACATTATCATTATCATTATTATTATCATTATTATTATTATTATTTCATTACTTTTTCATTCCTATTATCGTTGTTGTTGTTACTTTTGTTTTTGTTGTTTATTTATTTATTTATTTATTTTGTTATTTATTAATATTGTTGTTGTTATTGTTAGCAATCCTTGTAATAAGATTTTAGGAAAAATTATTGCTATTATTGACTTTATTAATGTTGTTATGACATAAAAGACATCATTACTGTTATTGTTGTTGATTTATTATGCTAAAATTTATCATTATTACGATTCTCGTTCTTTGTAGCTATTGTCGTCATTGTTGCTGTTGGTGTTGTTGTTGTTGTTGTTGTTGTTGCAGTTTTCGTTAATTGAACTGCTACATTAGTTTGTCAAAGCTAAA
>NC_068998.1:7084125-7084332 GCF_001194135.2 Octopus bimaculoides | reverse complement strand
CTATATATTTTCTTTGTTTTGCTTTTTTTTTTTTAATTTATTTTAAAATCTGTTTTCTTTTTTAATATGTATGTCCTTTACCATATTTTTTTATTTTCATAATTGAAATATGGTTTTTACCCTTTCTCATCTGAAATAATAATCACAACTGCAAACGAAAGCTCATTAGCAAAATAATATTAATATTTTTCTCACTGCAAAAAAAAA
>NC_068998.1:7082735-7083226 GCF_001194135.2 Octopus bimaculoides | reverse complement strand
AAAGAGTGAGAGAAAGTTGTGGTGAAAGAGTACAGCAGAGTTTGCCACCATCCCCTGCTGGAGCCTCATGGAGCTTTTGGTGTTTTTGCTCAATAAACACTCACAACGCCCAGTCTGGGAATCAAACCCATGAGTCTGCTACCCTAAGCACTGGGCCATTGCACCTCCACACAATAGGTGTACTAACATCATCACCATCATTCTCATCATTTTAGCAACATCCACTTTTTTCATGTTTGCATGGATTGAGTGCAATTTGTTGAGGCAGAGTCTTTTTTTTTTCTTGCAGCTGGATGCTCTTCCTGTCGTTAACCTTCACCTCTTTCTAAGAAAGTTAATGTTTCTCAGGACCAGACATGTTTTCATGGAAGGTTGGAAATAAAGATCATTACTTGTATGATAATGATGTCAGATAGAGCAGCACTCACACATGCACACACACTCGCACATACACATACATATGCATATATATATATATATATATATATATA
>NC_068998.1:7077573-7082639 GCF_001194135.2 Octopus bimaculoides | reverse complement strand
GTGTTGTGAATTTATGGAAAGAAATCCCATTAAAATGAACAAGTTTGTTAAAAATGGAGAAGAGATGTTAAAATATATATAAACGCTGCAATTGTTTTCCTTCCAGCACACAATCTCAGATCAGGTCACTTGCTATGCAAGTACATCTCTCTCTCTCTCTCTCTCTCTCTCTCTCTCTCTTTCTCTCTCTCTCTCCTTCTATATCTTTCTCCATCTTTTTCTCTTCTGTCTCAACAAAGCAGAAATGAGAAGGTGAAGAAATTACTCATTCCTTCAAGAATGGCCACCTGTAGCACAAAGACAATTGCGAAAGACAAAAGACGAAGACAAAATATAAAAAAAGTAACAACAAAAACAAAAATAAAATAAAACAAAGTAAAGTAAAATAAAATAAAATATAAATGCTAAAATGACAGACTGTGTAACCCTTTTATTTCATATTAGAATTCAATATCATATTTATTTTAGAATTGCAAGAATTGGTCAGTCAACCAAGAGAAGAACCAAATCACTATTAAAATGTCACAGGAAGTCTGAGATTCTGCAAATTTATCCCTTGGTAGCACGGATGATTCTCAACAAGGGTAGATTGTTTTAAATCATGCATAAAGGTTTTGATTGCTCCACAGTAGAAGTCTGGTGAATTTCTCGATTCCATATAGTTCCGGATGGGTGGATTGAAGTTCTGTAGAAAGAACAGAGTCAACATTGTATTGGTATGAAAAGGTTAATGGAATAAGGTGTAAAATTGAATGGTGGAATCGGTTAAAGATTTATGCTAGATTGGATTACACAGATGCATTCTTTCATTTCTTCTCCTCTGTTAGAAATTCTCTGTTCACATCATTAGATTTTTACCTCATCTCACAGCACACCATCAATAAAAATATGCCATTTCTCATGAATGAAGAACAAAGCCTCTATGTGGTCGTCTTTCTTACTAGAAATAGCAGCAAAATCTCCTTCAACATGCTATTTCTCACGAATGAATCTTGCAAACCATATCCAAAAACAAAACCAAATCCAAAAATGCGCTAAAATAAATTAATATCCTTATCATGACACAAAAGGATTTTTCTAGAAACGTTTACACTTCAGGTTTTGGAGAAATGATGTTGACAACGTATTAGCAACCAGGTTGTTTGTTGTTGAAAATGATGTGATGGCTCTTAAACACATTCATTACATTGGACAGATGCAGTGTTGCCAGAAGAAAAAAATTTCTCATAGCAAGGAACAAGATTTTTATATAATTTTAATTATGTCTAATGAATCCTCATTACCCACAAGAATTTCAGTTTCACCCCAGTTCACCGATCCCTGCCCTACTGCCTTATTTAAAGAAAAGTCACATTAGATAATGTATCACTAAAAAGGAGAAATGGTCTTCAGCTGTCAAAGACAGGTTAACTCGTTCAAAATTGTCCTATGGTTAAGCAGCGACTGCAATAACAGCAACAACTTAGAATTGCCAGACTGACATAGCTTTCTCTGTTTGGCAATTTTCTAAATATGTAACAGACTAAAATAGAGTCTTAACTTTAAACATAAGCTTTCTAGCTGAGAATTTAAAGAATTAATTAATTCTAAGACATCGTCCACATGATAAACAATATTTAAGTTGGCGTCAGCATATTTAACGCAGCACGGAACATTAAAAAGTGAAAGCAGAATGAAATGTGTGATGAGAAGAATAAAAAACACAAAGAAACAATATTAATCAATGACTAATATCATTATTTTTCATTTTTTTTCATTTCCAGCAAATACAGGAGACAGAGTTATTTCATATGTTGTAAACAATTTTTTTTTTCCCAACAAATATATATTTCTATACACTTTGAAAAGTATTTGGGTATCTATGACTGAAGTAAATTATTTTGGTGTGTGTATATTTCTGATGGTGGAGGCATGGGGCCAAGTAGTTAAAACAGTGGACTCACAGTCGAGGGATTGCAGGTTTGAATCTCAGACCAGGTGATGTGTGTATTTATGAGCGAAACACCTAATCTCTACATGCCTCTGGCAGAAGATAATGACGAACTTCTTCTGATACTTTCACCACAACTTTCTCTCAGTCTTTACTTCTGCATCTAACATCTCACCTGTGACAGACAGGTGTCCCATCCAGGTGGGGAACCTATACGCCAATGAAACCAGGAAACCAGCCCTTATGAGCCATGCATGGCTCAAGAAAGAACAAACAACAACAACACCAGCATATTTCTGATGATGATATTTAAAAAGGAAGAAATGTTGTATAGAGTTGTCTTCCATACCTGCTAAGGAAAATTATAAAGTGATATAATATCATTTTCATCATCATCATCATAATTTTTCTATGCTTGGAGAAGGTGAATGGAATTTGTGGAGGTAGGTTTTCTACAGCTGGATTCTCTTCCTGTCACCAACCCTGACATGACCAGACATGTTTTCATGGAAGATTGGAAACAAAGGACATCACTTGCATGAAGGTGACACACATTTAAAACTATTAAGTGATGTCAAGGTAAGGACACACATACACCCATATACACACACACACACGTACACATACACACACAAACACACACATACATATATATATATATGATGGGCTTCTTTCAATTTCCATCTACCAAATCCACTCACAAGGTTTTGGATGATGCATACCCAAGGTGCCACTCAGTAGGACTGAACCTGAAACCATGTACCTGGGAAGCAAACATCTTACCTCATAACCACACCTATGCCTCATCCACTTAGTTCTTTTATTCTTTCTTTTACTCATTTCAGTCATTTGACTGTGGCCATACTGGAGCACCGCTTTTAGTCAGACAGATCAACCCCCAGGACTTAGCCATTGTAAGCTCGGTACTTATTCTAGCAGTCTCTTTTGCTGAACCACTACAAAAGTTTCTGAAGCAGCACCCCGACTAATTTTATCTACAAGCCACCACTGTCTTTGAGTGCTTTTAATCGAGATTGCACTGTTGTTGAGAGAGTTCAAGCCCAGATCTCCTTCCTTCTTTCCTTCCTTCCTGCCCACCAGTCTTGGAGGTCTTGGGAAAGATTTTTTGGGCTCTGTTTTGCCAATAGACTAAATGATTAAAAATTATATATTAATGTAAAGAGAAAATGAATGTGGTAAAAGAAAAAAATGTACGAATGTTTTCTAGTGTCGTTAAGCATGGTGACGTCTGACAAACTTTCATTGTGTTTCTTAATTATTGTAAATTACATTATTTCCATAAATTGTATTAATTTTGATTAGTATTGTAGAAAGTGGAATTAGAAATGGAAAATTAACATTTACAAATTATCTTTGCATTCTTCGGTACAGTAACAGAAATATTGATTGTAATACCTAAATATTCTTTTAAAATGAAAGGTATTGAATAATATAACATAAACGGCACTGCCCCAGCATGGCCACTGATATAGGGCCAGAACACATAAAGCAATAGGATTGGACACATGCTTGCCATAAGAAACACTGACACACAGGTGTAGGCATGGCTGTGTGGTTAAAAAGAAGCTTGCTTCCCAACCATGTGTTCTTGGGTTCAGTCCCACTGCATGGACACCTTGGGCAAATGTCTTCTATGATAGTCCCAGCCTCATGAGTGGATAGTTGGATCTGGTGGATGGAAACTAAAGGAAACCCTGTCACATACATACATGCATACATATATATTTATATATATATATATACATATACACACACACTTACTTTTTTAGAGTTTGCTGCTTAAGATATATACATATATATATATATATATATATATATATATATATATATAAGTTTGGTCTTGCACAGCCAGTAAAGTGCAAGACCAAACTTTGGCCATGAACTGGAGAGTTGACCTTAGGAATGAATAAGTATTTCTACTGTGCTGTATCTCCAATGGAGTGGATGAAACCATTCCCATATCACATACGAATACCCTAGTCTTGCCCAAAACCACTACAAGTTGTGGTGATACCACCAGGTAGCGAAAGTGATACATTGGAAACTGTGCAAAAAGTGGGAGTAAGAGAAAAGGAAGACATGGTATGAACACAAACCGCAGAAACTGGCAGAGTTGGAGACTAGCAAAATCTTCTGGGATTTCCCAATCCAAACAGATCAGGTGCCAGAGCATAACAGTCGGGACCTAGTGGTGGTGGTGGACAAGGTGCACCACATATGTTATATTG
This sequence comes from Octopus bimaculoides, assembly GCF_001194135.2. NCBI lineage: Eukaryota > Metazoa > Mollusca > Cephalopoda > Octopoda > Octopodidae > Octopus > Octopus bimaculoides. The sequence goes on along the minus strand of NC_068998.1, from coordinate 7,078,460 downwards.
TTGATGTTGCATGCCCCTTTGACCCACGAATAGTCAAGAAGGAAGGCAAAAAGATAGATAGATACAACCCTCTTAAGTACGAAATAGCCTGACTATGGAAAATGAAGAAGGTGAAGACAATGCTAATTATTGTTGGTTCCTTGGGAAGAGTATTAGAAGGTATCAAGGGGAATATAAATCAAATTGGAATAGAGTGCCCAGTAGAACTGTTACAAAAGGTTTGCCTCCTTGGCCTGGCCAGAATAATCAGGAAAGTATTGGATAGCATGGTACCGTAAGCTGCAGGTAGTAAGCCTGCTATGCATGCAAGACTCCAAGAGCTCCAACAAAACCTGTGATAAAGAGAAAATAATAATAATAATAATAGGTGTTTAGAAGACACTCGGCAAGAAATGGAAATAAAATTGAAGAAAGAAGAGAAAGTAATAATAATAATAATAATAATAATAATAATAATAATAATAATAATAATAATAATAATAATAATAATAATAACAATGATGATAATAATTATTATAAATTGAAATGAATGTTATAAAATTTAATATATGACAACATCAATTTTAAAGCGAGATTACCAATTTATATAGGATTTCAGGTTTCAAATTTTTGGGGAATTTTTTTGCCTCTATTTTCTTTCTACTCATGTTCTGCACATTAAATATTTTTAACATTTTCATTTTCATGTATGCAACAGGGAGACACAGTAGTAGCGACCACATTCACATTATACATGTGATGACACACTAATATATGCATACATGCTCGCATTCATGCTCACACTAATCCATACACATACAGATATTATATATATATATATGTATGCATGTATGTATGTGTATATACGTATGTATATATATATATATATATATATATATATATATATA
>NC_068998.1:7074171-7077092 GCF_001194135.2 Octopus bimaculoides | reverse complement strand
AGGTAAAAATACATTAATATGAGATGTAAAAAAAATTAATATGAAACTAGTTAATGTTAACATGACAACCTCTCACAAATATAAAGAATTAAGTGCTTTGGAACCAAAGGTTATATCCAGCAAAGTGTATATTTACAACTTGTTCTTATTCCTTTTTCCTCTTTTATTTATAAATTTTTTTTTTTGAAAAAAATTCTATTTCTTTTCCTGTTTTGCGTTCGCTTTATTCTTTTTTTCCATTTTCGTTTTCATTTTTGCCATTTCATTTTCTTCTCTTTTTTTCCTTTTTTTTGCTTCAATATAAGAAAATGTTTAGTGTTTCTATGTTTCTCGGATACAGTGGAACTTTTATCAATAGATTTTTATTGAGTTATAATTCTTAGTGAAAGTCATTATCTATAAACGGCTCAAGGGAAACAGTGTTGAACGAAGGACAATTATGAAGGAAATACACATAACCTCATTTTCCTTCTCTTAACGGTCTCTCTTTTCTATAAAGTGTTTACTGTCTTTCTTAGAACACCATTGATAAAAAGAGATGAAAAAAATAACCAGAAGGAGATGAAGAAGAAGAAAAGCAGTGACGAGCGATTGGTGAAGTCTATGGTCTCTCAGGAACAATGACAGTAATAAGGGGATATTAAGTGAGGTCTTTATGCATGACAATTAATGTGAGAGACCTGAGACCTAGGGAGCTTTTATGTAAGGTACCAAAGGATCGTTATGAACAACATTAAGAAGGTTGTTATTCAAGGGAGCAAAGTATACCTTTATACGGGATAGTCAAGGAGATTTAAAATAGAGTAACGAGGAGGACGGTATGTCAAATTATGAGTAAAGGATCCTGTTTGTGAATGCTCAACCTGCCAAAACTTGCAACCAAGTTTCTCTCAGACCATATATGCTTCTATCTTGAAAAGGGTCATATTGGATAATGTAGTGAAGAGTTTTCCCTATGCACCAAGAAAATGTGATGATCATGGTCAGAATGTCTTTAAATATATCCCTAACTGGTCAGGGATGACCTGACTCTAAACAGTAGGGAATAACATTATTTACATTATTTACATTTGATGGATATTTGTCCTCATTTTGACGACGACGATGACAGCGACAACGATAATGTTACCGATGATGATCATGCTGACGATGTTTATTATGACAACGATTGAAGTTGATGACAATCACCATCACGTTCATGACGATTATGACAACCTGCCATGTCAATGAATCATGATGGTGAAAGCAACAATGACGACGACAACAACAACAACGATGACGACAACGATGACAATGATATGATGACGGTGATGATAATAATGACGACAACGATGTCGACGACGACGACGATGATGATGATCATGATGAGGGTGATGGAAATTTATCATCCCAAATGCTAAACCATTACACATAACACAAAAGTGACATTGGCTCTAATGTAATCCATAACGCCTTGTTAGCTTGAAGACTAATTTCCAAGATTGTTCTATGGTGGCAGCATCTCACTTCATGCACTGGCAGCTAATCACTTGTGATTATGCCAACTGATCAATGAGATTAGGCCAACAAATCAACAGTGCTCGGCACGGCATGGCCAATCAAATAATTAAGTTTTGTGCTGTGCTTAATTTTGTTACAACTACATATGGAAAGAGACAATTAAGCCACCAGTTGGTTTGTTAGTAAGTTAGTGTTAGCATATTTTAGTGCAGGGGAGATGGGGTTTTGTTTTTTTGGTGGTGGTGGTGGTGGTGGTAGTGGTGGTTGGTGGTGGGGGGGGTATTTTTTAATGCATTTCTAAAGAAAGTTATAACGATGAATATGTTTTAACAACAACTGTCTGAATAGAGAAATATTGTGTTGTTATGAAAGTAAATTGCAGGTTTTTAGCCATTGATTTTAAAGCGATATGTCTCAGCACGGAATAAATTTTATTAATTGAAATGTCGTCATCATTGTTGTCGTTGTTGCCGTCGTCATCAATAGCATCATCATCATCATCGTGTGTTTGTGTGTCTGTGCTTGTGCCCCCAACACCGCTTGACAACAGATGGTGGTGTGTTTACATCCCTGTGATTTAGCGGTTCAGCAAAAGAGAACGAAAGAATAAGTACTAGGCTTCCAAAGAATAAGTCCCGGGGTTGATTTGCTCGACTAAAGGCGGTGCTCCAGCATGGCCACAGTCAAATGACTGACACAAGTAAAAGAGTAAATAAGGCTTCCACTGGTGAATTATTCAAACCCAAAGAATTCCTCTAAACACATGGCTATGATGCTCCCCACCTCACTACTTCTGCTTGCGAACAAAGATGCACATATCATCAGCCACCAAAAGAAATGGTCAAACAATTGACCAGCAAATCTGTGGTATTGAGCAGAATATTTACTGTTATTATTATTATTATTATTATTATTATTATTATTGGCAAGCTGCAAGTATGAATTATTTGTATTTCATACCCCAGCAAAGTTCAAACCACATCAACATCAATTTTGCCATGCAGTTATCCTGGGTCAACAAAATACAATACCAGTCAGTTATTATGGTCAATGCTATCAACAAACTACCCTACAGGAAAATAGCTGACCTTGTGTCTAAATTAGAAACTTGTAATTGTTATTACTGCAGCTGTTGTTTTTCTTGTCGTTGTTAGCAACGTTCATAGTATTTAAATTATTATTATTAACTTTGATTTGAATGTTGAATATTTATTCTGCTCTTCATCTATTTCGACGACATAGACGCTGTCATATATAAACAATAAACAGCCAAAATTGTATTCAAGAATGCAAAGTAACCTCATTGTCATCATCATAAATGTTTTTGTCATTACAATACATAAACGATCAATTGACACAATACAATATATATACACATACACGCATACATATATATATATACATATATATATATATATATA
>NC_068998.1:7062028-7066882 GCF_001194135.2 Octopus bimaculoides | reverse complement strand
GTGTGTGTGCGTGTGTGTGTGTGTGTTATACACATATAAGTGTGTGACTATATGTCTATGCGTTTGTGGGAATGGATAGATAGATAGATAGATAGATAGATAGATAGATAGATATAAAATGCTAAGGTTGCAAAGAAAATTGAGTTTGCATTGATATGAAGTGAACGATGTGTGTGTGTCTGTGTGTGTGTATGTGTGTGTGTATGTGTGTGAACATATCTGGATTTATACACATACATTTACACTCACATAGATGTATGTGTATGTATGTGCGTGTGTGTATGTTTGTATATATATATATATATATATATATATATATATATATGTATAAATATGTATATATATATATGTATTTATATGTGTATATTTACATATATATATGTATGTATGCATATATGTGAATGATGTGTTAGAGCTTTTATATAAGTCTGTGTATGTATATACATATATATTACACACATACTTTCATACAAATTCACTCTTAATCTTACAAATTTATGTATGTATATTTAACATATATAGACAGTGTGGGTGTGTGTTGTATGTATGTTATATATGTATGTGTGTGTGTGTGCGTGTGTGTGTGTATAAATAGTCTCCAAGATATAAAAATCTAAACTATGTTTGAAAGAGTAATGCATGCACACACACATGCGCACATACACACATACAGACACTCACTCACACACACACATACACACATACACACGCGCACACATACACTTTATATATATATTTATATATATTCATATTTATACATATTTATATATATATATATATATATATATATATATATATATATATATATATATATATATATATATATATATATATATATGTATATACATGTACACATAAACATATACACACACACACACATACACACTCGTATATACAGTACGTCTTCAGAAATTCAAGACATTTACCATTTTAGCATGTGATTCTGTTTGTACTTTAACCTTAAACAAATTTCAATTCTCTGAACTGCAGAATTCAAATAGATGGATCTTGTTGTAACCTTTCTTTAATAAAATCTGTCACCAGTAAAACCAACATTTCAAATTCTATGAAAAAAATAAAAATAAAATGAAAAACCAAAAATTATAAAAGAGAAAGCAACATAAAACTTAATATAATAAAACCAAAAAAAAAAGAAACATAACAATCATACCAAATAAATGTTAATTCCAATTCCATATTATTTCAAATCTTTTATTTATTATTTTTAGTATTTATTGAGTTTTTGTTAATTTTTTTCATAACGTCATTTTTTTTTTGTCGTTTTTTTTTTTCCTATGATGTTCCATGTTACAAATATGATTTGGCGCCCTAAGCAGAGAATTATTTTGGCTCCACCACGATTCTTTCTTCTGACTATTGGGTTAGAATGGTAAATGTCTAATTTGTCTTGCTACAATTATGTCTTATAGAAAGTGAGAAGCACAATTTTAATTTATTTTTTTAATATATTAAAAAAAAATATATAAACAAGAATTTATTTTCGTAAAAGATAATAAAATAAAATCAATTTTCAATAAAATGTACCAAGAAGTTATTCTTTTATAAAGTCAAATGTCAAATGTATGCGAAGATATTTAACAGTTTAAGAGACGGGAAGTGAAATCGCAAAGTCTGTGTGTGTGCACGTGTATGTGTGATGTGTCAAGCTTAATCTGTGATGCTGAAGGAATTTTAACACATTTTGTTGTAAATTACTGAATTCTATCTTAGCTAAAAATATTTTATATTTATGAATATTCGTAGGACATTCGTATTCATATTTATGCACGTGTCTCAGTGTTTCTCTATGTGTGTGTCTTTCTGCATATGTATATGTGTGAGTATATGTATTTATGTATGCATTTAAGTTTGTTTTACAGAGCTCAAACCAGTCACTAATAAAATATGTAGCTCAGTACACGTTTGTGCTAGGAGGCTGACACACACATGTACACTCACGATGGTAACTTTTGACTACCAAATTTAATAACAATGGTTGGCACTCCGTCTGTTACGACGACGAGGGTTCCAGTTGATCCGATCAACGGAACAGCCTGCTCATGAAATTAACGTGCAAGTGGCTGAGCACTCCAAAGACACGTGTACCCTTAACTCAGGGAGATTCAGCGAGACACAGGGTGTGACAAGGCTGGCCCTTCGAAATACAGGTACAACAGAAACAGAAAGAAAGAGTGAAAGAAAGTTGCGGTAAAAGAGTACAGCAGGGTTCGCCACCACCCCCTGCAGGAGCCTCGTGGAGCTTTAAGTGTTTTCGCTCAATAAACACTCATAACGCCCGGTCTGGGAATCGAAACCGCGATTCTACGACTGCGAGTCCACTGCTCTAACCACTGGGCCATTGCGCCTCCACTCAATAACAATGTATGTGTATGTATCATCCAGTTACTATTTCTACCTGTAGAGGAAGGAGTAGTCTCACAACGACTTTTAATTTGCTGAGCTTCACCAGCGTGACATTGACTAACATAAACAATAATGACATCAAACGTGTTTAGACTGATCCAGTTTTAATTATTCACTCTAATGAGTTTTTAATTTTATCATCTTCTTCTCCATTTGTGTCTGTGTGGGTGTATGTATGTGAGTGAGAGAGAAAGAGAGAGAGAAAGAGAAGGAGGGATTGATAGTGGTATACACCCACATATAGATAGATAGATAGATAGATAGATAGATAGATAGATAGATAGACAGACAGGCAGACAGACAGACAGACAGATAAGTAGGTGGGTAGGTAGGTAGGTAGGTAGGTAGGTAGGTAGGTAAGTGGGTGGGTTTCTGGTAGGTGGATGAACGGATGGATGGACAGATAGACAGATATATAGATATACACATACATATGGAAAGAACGATTGTTAGATAGATAGATAGAGAGAGAGAGAGAGAGATACACTAATAGATAAATAGACTGAAGTGAGCAAGGCGAGTGAGCAAGAAAGAATTTACAGCTGCACTGGAGTGACTATACATGTGCATTTATACATCTGTGTATTTGTGAGCGTGTGTGTGTGTATGTGTGTGTGCGTGTGTGTGAAAATATTTTCAGAATTTGTTCTTGCATATCAAATGAAATTGTTTTTAGCAATGATGTCACAGCAAGATGACATTTTTGCCCACATTACACACTAACGTATAACAAACACGGCTACACATAAATACAGCTACGAACCAAAATACATAATAAACACTCCTACTCACATACACATATACACAGAGAAAAGTTACACCCTAACATACACACACACACACACATATACAAACATACATAAATGTTAATACACACATGACTTCACAGCAACATCCCACTCCATATGATGATAGACATTGCAAACACAAGTTCTTCTGGTCGTAAATATAAATTTATACCAAAGACTTGTAGGTACACGGCAACCATAATATTCTACAGAATATAGTAAACGATTTTATAAGTCAATACTGTGTTCTACTGTGTTAGCAGTGCTCTTAAATCACATGTTAAGGTCATCTCGGCAGATATTCTATAAAAATTATAGCCAGAACTTATTTTGTTATAATGTTTCATATCCAAGATGATAGATGTTGTAGTAGTCTGTAGGTAAACAGTTGAATCATCTCCCTTGCAAGAAAAATTATAGAGTAACCTCCCTTTGCGAAGTTTCTCGGAGCATCTGTATCATGAGAAGTAATTCTTAATTATTCCAGAAGCTTAGCATTTCTCTTGGAAATTTTTGGATGCCTCATATGCGTGTTAAGTATACACGAAATTTTAGCTATACTAAGGTGCACACACAAAGGTTAGTTACTCCCTACGTACATAAAATGAGAAGAGGTTAGTTGCATTGCATGTATGTAGGATGCACACAACAAGTTGCCAAGTATGTATGTACAATACACACAGAAAAAATATTGGTTCCCTTGTGTGTAAGTAAAGTGTGAACAAAATGTAAGTTGCTTTATGTGTACGTTTAGTGCACTTTCCTAACAGGAAACAAATTGCACAAAATATACAAACAGACTGAAGAGAATATGACACAGGGCTACACGTTTGAAAGGAGAAAACAATCAATTACAGCTACCTCCTTATATGACTGGTACTTAGTTTAACGAAATAGCAACTAAAGTAAAGTCAACATCCACTGGACTTGAACTCTGAAAACAGAGCTACATAACTAATTACTGCAAGGTAATATCTGATTAATTAATTAATTAATTAATTAATACAATGCTCATCTGGTTCTGCCATTCAGTTGTGTATCCTTTATTCAGTCCTCTTCAATCAATAAATACCAATTGAACTTAATTATAAAATGATATTGCAATTTTCAAGTTTGGTTAAGTTTCTATGCTTCTGTCTTCTCCCTACGGCATAATAACTTAAACAAACTCACTAACTTCATTGTGTAATGTTTACCAAGCCAGGTCAACAGTTTCCTCCAAATTCTAGATTAAATGTACGATATGAATAAGCTTTTATTGCTGTCACTTGATCTGTTAGAAATGGCAACCAAATTTACTTCAAAGGTATGGTTGCTTAGTTAAGAAGTTTGCTTCAGATCCATTTCGTCTCAAGTTCATCCCCACTGTACAGAACATTTGGACAAGTGTCTTCTTCTATAGCGCCAGGCCAACCAATGCCTTGAGAGTGAATATGTGGAAACCCCTCGTAATAGGAAGCCATGTCCATATTATTATTATTATTATTATTATTATTATTATTATTATTATTATTATTATTATTATTATTCGCGTCACTGTTTGGACTACCAACCAACCAACCAGCCTACCAACCAACCAACCAGCCTACCAACCAACTAACCAACCAACCAATCAACTAACCAACCAACCAACCAGCCTACT
>NC_068998.1:7061053-7061928 GCF_001194135.2 Octopus bimaculoides | reverse complement strand
CTAACCAACCAACCAATCAACTAACCAACCAACCAACCAGCCTACCAACCAACCAACCAACCTACCAACCAACCAACCAGCCTACCAACCAACTAACCAACCAACCAGCCTACCAACCAACCAACCAGCCTACCAACCAACTAACCAACCAACCAATCAACTAACCAACCAACCAACCAGCCTACTAACCAACTAACCAACCAACCAATCAACTAACCAAATAACCAACCAGCCTACCAATCAACCAACCAACCAGCCTACCAACCAACCAACCAACCAACCAGCCTATCAGCCAACCAACCAACTAACCAACCAAGTTGGTTGGTTGGGTGGTTGGTTGGTAGGCTGGTTGGTTGATAGGCTGGCTGGTTGGTTGGTCAGTTAGTTGGTTGGTTGGTTGTTTGGTTGGCTGGTTAGTTGGTTGCTAGGCTGGTTGGTTGGTTGGTTAGTTGGTTGGTAGGCTGGCTGGTTTATGGATTGGCTGGTCCCTTGCTTAATCAGTTGCTTGTTCAGCAGTTTGGTTCACTTGTTGGTCCATTATTGATAAATATATTTCCATCTGGTTGAATGTTTCAATAGCTTTTTGATTGTCTAGTGTAACTTTTCAATGGAAATTAGAAAACAAAAGATTAACTGCCAACAGGCAGGTGATACGTTTGAAATATTATTCAATAACAGAGATTATGTTGGGAATTAAGGCAGTTCTTTGTCATCTGTAGAGACCTCATCTACTTCCTAATTATAATACTGTAAATGCAAAATGCAAAAAACTAAAATTTACTGTTGAATAGCTTTCAGAGAGCATGTGCGAACTGTAGTGTCAATATATCAGTACATATATAAATACATGTATATATATATATATATATATATAT
>NC_068998.1:7059467-7060349 GCF_001194135.2 Octopus bimaculoides | reverse complement strand
TACACACATATACATATATATATATATAAATATATATACACACACACACATATATATGTATATATATGTATGTATAGTTGTTATTATTATTATTCATTATTATTATTATTTAAATACTTTTCTAGTTTTCTGTCTTTATTTAAGGCTTTAAACTTTATTTTATTCTCATAACTTTTGTCAATTCCATGAAAATGTCGCCTTAAAATGATATTGTTTTTACTAGCACACTATGATATACGTGTGTTTATGCTGGTTTTCTTTAAGCTATTATAACCTCCATTGTTCTCTTAACATTCGTGTGTTTTTGTTAAGATTGTTAGTTTTTTTGTTGCTGTTTTTTTTTTGCTTATTTGTAAATTATCTTTTTTTTATATTCCTTGTGATTTTTAGTTTGCTCATTTAGCCATGATATTAACAAATTATGGCTTCAGTATGATTAGATTGTCCTCATGAGCCATAGACATTTTATTTTAAATGACTATGCATGTGTTCATATTAACTCTTTTGCATTCTCTAATAAACAATGTTTATTTTACAACAAGGGCATTTTTTGTTATTATTATTATTATCATTATCATTATCATTATTATTATTTTTATTATTATTATTATTATTATTATTATTATTAACTTTCACTTGGTACTTTAGTAAAAGAGGCGTCGTTTTTCTCATCTATCATTTGGGCTCCCTCTGCCCACTTGCCTCTCACTCTAACTCTCTCTCTCTCTTCCCTCTCTCTCTCTCTTCCCTCTCTCCTCCCTCTCCCCACCTCACCCTTTCTCTCTCTTTTGTTCCTTTCCTATTGTTTATGCCCTTTCCTGTCTTCCTCTCTTTCCTCTAGCTTGTGAAAAGTTAAAAGTTGAAAATGAGTTTGTGTACATG
>NC_068998.1:7054955-7058831 GCF_001194135.2 Octopus bimaculoides | reverse complement strand
ATATATATATATACATATATATATATATCTACATATACACACACACACACACACACACACACAGATGTCCTCCACAAAACTTTTGACTGCATTTAAACGTATATATACACACAAAAACACTTATATACAGTCAAATGTTTTATGGAAGACATAAATATGTACGTATGTGTATTTGTGTGTGTGTTTGTATTGTATTGTATTGTATTGTATTATACTATTTGTGCGTACGTACTTACATAAAAGCACACACACACACACACACATAACCACATACTTAGTTACTGCCAAATGTTTTGTGGAAGACAATAAAGAGTAGATTTACTATTAAATGATAAATGGTTCTGAGAATTGATTTTTACCATTTTCATTGTGCTTCTTTTTATGATTATTGTTATTGCTATTGTCATTAGACAACAGAGTCAATACAATACCATAGAAAATATAGCTGAAATATTCTGCCATGTAGTTTCATGATTTGTGTTCAGATTCCACCAAGGTTGGTTTTGCATTTCAAAATTCGTTGTGTAAGAAACCACAGTGGAATGGGACAGGAGAAATGCAGTCGTAATTCCAAGGGCCAAAATAGTTTGGGAGCTCATTGACTCTAATAAATTAATAAATGAATAACAAAACAACAAACGAAACAAATGAAGCAGTTAAATGATGAACAGGGACAAGAATCACAACTAGAGCAACAACAACGACAGAAACAATGTCAATAATATCAGGAAAAGAAGCAATAACCATAACAGGAATAATGCTAGGACATAATAAACAAGGGCTACAGCAACAATCCTCAGACCAATATGGCTGTCGAGTAATTTTTGGAGAGGAACCAAATAAAAAAAAAATAAGTTTATTCAATTAATTCATTGAATTCACAAATGCAATGTAAGGAAAAATGAAGTTTGGATTTTACATTTGGTCAAAGTTTAGTTTATTTTTTTATTTGAATGCCACAGAGAAAAATAACAATGAATAATTCTCTCTCAAAAACTTTGGACTACGTAATGAAAGGTGAACGATAAAGACAAGATGACTGGAATAAGAAAGTGGAAAGTAATAAAGACAGTGAAAAATTTACTAAAGCTTTCAGTCAATAAAACGGTTATTTCTGCTGTGATTTTGTTTTGATTTATTGTATGCAATTCCTTCAGCTACTTGGAACTAGTTTTGAAGTGGCTAAATTGTTTTACAAATAATCTTTAATCAGTAAAACAGTCAATTCTTCTGTTTGTAAGGTAAATAAATTATGTGTCACCTAAACCCTTTAGTATTTAGATTACTCAGTCAAATGTAATGATTACTTATTCACATTGATACGAATTAGTCAGGCATTACCTTGTAGCTTTAAGATTTCAAGGATATGATTGTTTATTTTGAGAATGACATTATAGGAGCGGGGAATGAGAGATGGATCTTGACATTTCAAACATGAAACAAGGAGAATATTTGGGCCTGACATTGCCAGTCTAAATGCTAAAAGGTTAAATATTTGTTGATACACAGCAGTTTGGAATTTCTTTTAAAAAAATCATGAAAATATTCTTTATTGTAAAAAAAAAGTTATTCACTGAAACTGATCATTTACCACATTGTTTATGTATCTGGAAGTTTCAGGTAATATTTTGTCTTGGAGAAATACCTGTCTTATTATGTAACAAAACAAAAAAAAACACAGCTTCTCTCAGAAAGCCAACAGATTGACAAACACACTGTTTTGATCCACTTTGGTCACCTCAGTAACAAATACTCCAGACATTCTGAGTTAGACGATAAAATACTTGTTCTGATGTAGAAATGAGTAAACAAAACATTTATTGATTCAGGCAAAAGTTACCAAGGCTTGAATTATAGAATCTTAAACTAATACATAGGCACAGGAATGGCTGTGTGATAAGTAGCTTGCTTACCAACCACATAGTTCTGGGTTCAGTCTCACTGCGTGGCACCTTGGGCAAGTGTCTTCTACTATAGCCTCGGGCCGACCAAAGCCTTATGTATATATTTGTGTATCTGTGTTTGTTCTCCCACCATCGCTTGAGAACCGATGTTGGTATACTTACATCCTGTAACTTAGCAGTTCAGCAAAAGAGAATGTTAGAATAAGTATTAGGCACACAAAGAATAATATACAGACTTGAAGCGACCTTCGCTTACAACACCAATATGTATACACATTTATAACATGTTTTGGTCAAAGTATTTCGTTGGAACTTTTACATTAGTATCAACATTCATTGTTTGCCACAAAAACCATTAAAATTCCTAGACACATACACAACTATGATTGCTTTTACGTAGTTACTTTTCCAGCTAGAAACAGAAGTCACAATCTCCATCGAATCAGTCAGAAGACGCACCATAATGATGATAATAGAACATTGACAAGGAACATTCTTGTATGAGCAAGCCATTTAAGTAAATGTAAATATTGTATATGTTATTTATACTGAATTTACAGAATATGAGATAAAATGTCTTTTAAATAAATATTTTTAGTTAACATTAACATATCATTTATTAAGCCTTCACTGAGAAAGACAATCTAAATTTCAATAATTTACCCAATTAAATCTACCTAATACAACATCTATTTGACTCGAAATGAAAATAGACATGAAATTAATAGCGTTCTTATTTCAAAAACTCTTTGTATTTAAACTAAATATATTTTATATTAAAGGTAGCATTTTAAATGAGCAAGCAATTTGAATTTAAAATATTGCCTTCTTGCCCTCAGTTAAGTGACTAGTATTAAACTTGTAATAATATCGACATACAATTCGTTATTGTAATGAAAAGAGTCAACAAAACAAAGTATGCTATAGATTTTATTAACGATCATTATACAAACAAAACATATGAAGATGTTGAATAATATTTAAATCTGTTAATGATATATAATTCATGTATCATTTAAGCTAGTGTCCTTCTGTTTTTTGTTTTTGGTTTTTTTTTATGCTGGCTGCTTCTTGAAAAGACATTTGATGATCAGTCTATTCAACAACTAAATGCGCACACAAATAATACTGAAAAGTCAATGTGAGTAGTGAAGCTGAATTGAAATTGGTTATTATTTCACTAGTCTGTGACATTGACAGGAGATTTTTAAATGGAGTGGGATAAGATTGATTTGGGTGGAAAACGCCATAAGTCATTTGAGAAACAGAACAGGTCTGCACAAATGAAAAAGAAAATAGGAAAGAAATTATTTTACAAGTATGTGTGTGTGTGTCTGTGTCTGTGTGTGTATGTGAGTATGTATGTGAGTAAGTATGTACTTGTATTCTAAATGTGTGGGTATGCATTTATATGAATATATATTCATATATATATACATATGTATACATAAATATACATATATATATATATATGTATATATATATATATACATATATATATATATATATATATATATATATATATATATATATATATACATATACATATATACATATATGTATATACAGTACATATATGCATATTTACATACATATGTATACATTTAATATACATATATTTATGCTTACATACATAACATTTACTGCTATATATTATATACATAACATATGTGCGTGTGTGTATACATATATATAGATATACACATACATATACACATATATATGTACGTATACACTCATATGTATATGCATATATGTATATATATGTGTGTGTGTGTGTGTTTATGTATATGTATACATATATAAATAAGCACACAGTCACACATTCACTCATGCACACACATAGTGGAAGAGATACAGGGAGAGGGAAGAGGCGGAGGGAAGAGGGGGAGAGAGAGGGGAAGAGAGTGAGAGAGAGGGGGAAGAGAGTGAGAGAGAGGGGGAAGAGAGTGAGAGAGAGGGGGAAGAGAGT
>NC_068998.1:7053927-7054945 GCF_001194135.2 Octopus bimaculoides | reverse complement strand
GGGAAGAGAGTGAGAGAGAGGGGGAAGAGAGTGAGAGAGAGGGGGAAGAGAGTGAGAGAGAGGGGGAAGAGAGTGAGAGAGAGCTGAATGAGCAAACATTTGATATATTGAAATATTTTTCCTTCAAATTTCAGGCTCAGATAAGCGAAAGCAATATCTGTCACCCCAAAACTAATAATTTGGGAAATAAAATATATAAATAGCAAGTAAATATATAAACAATAAAACCATTCAATAAAGCTACCCCAATTCACATCATGTTAAATTCGATGTTGACAAGACTAGTGTATAACTAATTATCTTATCACAAATATCAGACATTCCAAACATTGATTATCAACATTAATATAAAACGTGACAGAAATATCATAAGTATAACCCTTTCTACTCTAGGCACAAGGCCTGAAATTTGGGGGAAGGGGGCCTGTCGATTAGATCGACCTCAGAATGCAACTGGTACTTAATTTATCGGCCCCGAAAGGATGAAAGGCAAAGTCAACTTCAGCGGAATTTGAACTCAGAATGTAGTGATGGGCAAAATGCGGTATTTCGTCTGTGGGCAATAAATAAATATATATATATATATATGGGATGTGTGTATATGCAAATGTTAAATGAGCACATACATGTATACAATACTAAATACTTATCTACATACATGCACTGATAAACAGACATGCGTGTGTGTACATATATATATATATATATATATATATATATATATATATATATAACATACATATATACATAAAATCTGAATACACATGCACATATCTACATACATACACAGACACACACACATATATACATATATATATAAATATACATATATATATACAGATAGATAGATAGATAGATAGATAGATAGATAGATAGATAGATAGATGAGGTGGGGAATAATAATAAAACACCAGAAAATTTGCTTTCATGATTCAGTGAATAATTTTCATTATGTTCAATCATGATATTAATATCATATGTGTATTTGTTTATTATGAAAATTGTATTCCCACAGAAG
>NC_068998.1:7052490-7053783 GCF_001194135.2 Octopus bimaculoides | reverse complement strand
GAGAGAGAGAGAGAGAGAGAGAGAGAGAGAGAGAGAGAGAGAGAGAGAGCTGAGGCAGTCTCCAAATTGTGTGGTTGAATGAAAGAAACTGAAAGTTCAGTAAAAATCATTCTGGCAGTAAATTGTTTTTCATTTTTATATTAAGGGCATATATCGTCATCATCACCACCACCAGGAGCATCGATAACAATTGAAGACCAACACAAGACTTGGAGTAAATACAGCCCGAAGCTGAGTAATGTGGAGAAAAGTCGTCGATGGTCTATAGTCCAAGGTGAGAGCTTAAGTGACGTAAGCAGAGTTAAATTTCCGAGAGCCAGAGCAAATGTCATTCAATTTTATTTCCAAGTAGCAACGTCTAGGAGAAGATTCGTATAAATTGTTTTGCATAAAGTGGACGTAAATGATAAATGTCTTTTAAATTAGGAGCAAAAGACGTGCATAAAATGATAATAATTACCACCAAGACGGAAGACGTAGAGCTGAGAGGCAAATGAATGAATTTTCAATTAAAATTTAGAATTTCTAAAGATGGAAAGCAGATGATAATGTATGGAGCAAATGATGTGAATTCTGAGAAGAGAAAGCGTATTAGAAGAAAAATTTCAAAATGCATTCAGCCACTCTAGAGACATAGAAGAAAGAAAAGGAATTAAAATAAATATTTTGGCAATATTAAATAAGTTTTTTTTCTTTTCTATATGTTGATGGAAGTCATTAAATACACTCGTAAAACAAAAATGTGTCCAATTTAATTGATTTATTTATACAGATTTCTTTCCGTAAGTTGTCTCTTAAAAGAAGGATTCCACACCCATTTTGATGAGGGGGTGATTTTACATGTTCCTTATATACTTGAATAGGGTGGCGAGCTGGCAGAATCGTTAGAAAGACGGGTAACATGCTTAGCGGCATCTCGTCCGTCTTTACGGTCTGGGTTCAAATTCCACCGAAGTCGACTTTGCCTTTCATCCTCTCGGGGTTGATAAAATAAGTACCAGTTGAACAATGGGGTCGATTTAATTAACTTGGCCCCTCCCCACAAAACTGCTAGCCATGTGCCAAAATCTGAAGCCAATTATATATTCGAATACACATATTTTTTTCTCTACTTATTTTTCTCTCCTTGTTTCTCACCTTGTTTCTTTCTGTGTTCCTTTCTGTTGAAGAGCGTAGGCTCGAAACGTTAAAGACTTTCTCTATTCCCGAGTGTTATACTAATACATCCATTTGTTGTTTACACCACCTGTCTTCGTCTGTTGTTTTTTCGTGAATTCTCCTACATATATATAT
>NC_068998.1:7050357-7052029 GCF_001194135.2 Octopus bimaculoides | reverse complement strand
TATATATATATATATATATATATATATATATATATATATATATATATATATACAGTGAAACTTTATTATAGCGCCGTATATTATCGACTGCTATTTCCAGTAAATATTGGTGCTTTGTCCTCTATCTTACATTTATGTGTGTGTGTGTGTGTATGCATATATATATATGTATATATGTATGTACGTACGTGTGTGTGTACGCGTATGTACGTACGTATATAATACTACATACACACACATATAACATATACATGCACATGTGTGTATGTACGTATGTATGTACGTACGTACACACACGTGCATTACCATGTACATGCATACATACATACATACATACATACAACATTAATGTCATGAATTCGTTCTAAGTTAAATCTTTTTATGCAGGTTTTCTCTTATAATCTTATTCGTTCCTTCTGCTTAATAGCACTCTTATGCCCAATAATGTTTTAAGACATTTTCTGTCACTTCGTCGGAATGGATTGAAAATTTTATTGGCTTGTTGTTCGGGCACTTTGCAATAGGCTTCAAAAAGTATCATGAAAATATAGCCACAACTATAAAATACTTATTGTCAAAAATTAAAAATTATTCAACCATAAATGCATGATATATATTTCATGGGGGTTTTTTTACGTTTATTATTATATGTGTATCGAGTATGGGGTAGCATTTTACCATTAATAAAGCTTAAACACAAAACACAAATACTAAATACAAACATACAAAACACATATTGCTTAAAGAGAGAAAGAGTTCTCCGGTGGCGGGAAACAACACAGATCAAATTCAAATCTTCCAGAAAGTATTAAGAATGAATATATATACGTTATTGCATTTTTTGTCTTTCAGTAAACTTCTATATAAAATTGTAGTAGTGTCAGCTAATGCTTTTTCTAGCTAATTTTATTTCATGTTGGTAAGTTGCATATTTGATGTAAATGCCTTCGGGCAGATTCGAATGTGAATCCACAGCATCTAAGTGGTATTTGTTGAAAATTTCATTAAAAACTATCCATTTTTCTGGAAGCTATGAGGCACCAAACTCGGAAAGGTGGGGTGTACACATCTATGGTTATGCCAGTTTTGTTTGTGTGCTTGCTTGTCTGTAAGTAAATACAGCCAAACCGATACATAATGGGAAAATACTCTAAAAGTAAGGTACCTTTCAAATGTGAATACAAACGGAATAAAACAAGTTTCGCTTAAATCAGACCACAGATTCCTGAGATACGCGGTTTTTTGGGGTACCTTCATATATATATATAAAATGACGTAATTTATTTATGTATATATCTATATGAATACATTACGTCACAATATTACTGCTGCTTTAATTCTCAGATGTACGTCATCATCATCAGAGATTATATTTTGACTATTGACTGGCATATAATCACTTTGAGAGACAGAAAACGGGAGATGAAAAGAGACCAGAAAGAGGATTCTTAATATACTGAAGTACTAAATGATACCCAGATAGACATATTTTCTTATACATATACATACATACATATCCATACACACTCACATGTATACATATGTATGTATGTGCATGCATGCCTATACACACACACATATATATATATATATATATATATATATATATATATATATCATTCTATTTACCAAATATCGAGGTCTCATTCTTTTGCTATCCCTTTTTATTATA
>NC_068998.1:7043821-7050347 GCF_001194135.2 Octopus bimaculoides | reverse complement strand
TATATATATATATATATATATATATTATAGGTCTTGTAAAACAAATAGGAAAAATAGAACCCATTACTTGAATACACACGCACACGCGCACACATGTGTAGGTAGGTGGCTATGAGTGTATGTATACGTGAGGGTATGTGCTCTCTATATATTATGTATGAGTGTGTGCGATAATGTGTGTGTACATATGGGGGTGCATGTATATATGGCAGTATGTGTATAATACTTTGTGTATTCACTCTTATCAGTTAGTCGGTTTATCTTGGCATTATTTTTTTTCTATATTAATTTTCAGTGCCTTGTTTGTTTATGTCTTTTTTATTAACGTTTTGCCTTATCTCTCGGTGGTGGATATGACTTGGCCAACGCGTTTCTCGAATATGTGTGTGGGGGTGGGGGTGGAAGCGTATACGCATGCGTGTATAAGAAACACGTATCTGTGTAAACAATCTGAGGTAAAATGAACTCAATATAATGAATTGTAATAAAATATGTTTTATGCTGAAACTGCACATATCAGAAATGTGAGTTTCACGGTACCGATACACGTACGATAATAGAAATGAAATAAGTTCTGTTTAGAATCGAAATAAACAAATATTTGTTTTAAGATGTTTATCATTTTCTTGCTTTGGTCATTGGATTATGGCCATGTTTGGACACTGCCTTGAGGATTTAGGAATTGATTTGTTCACTGGGAATTGAACTCATGACCTTATGATCGTGAGCCGAATGCCCTAACCACTATGCCACGTATCTTCGCAAGTAGAATATATATTCCATAAAGATTGATCGTTTAAAGTTAAGTTTTTATAGATATTTTAATAACTATATCTTGATTTTTTTTATTTGGTATTATTTACAATTTTGATTAACAATGACATTTAGTGTCTAGTCTTTGAATGTAATGTAAGGTTTACGGAAGCCTAAATATTTAATCTTAGTTCACATTTGGTAGTTATCTACATTTCTTCTAAATCAATGTAATGAAATGTAGCATTATAAGTTATTTTTGTGTGTATTAAATATTAATGTTAATTTTATACAAATTGTTCTTTGGTCTTCAGATTGTTTCTTGAAACGTCGATATTTTTAGAAATTATTCTTTAATGGCTATTATGCATCTACGTTTCTTTAACTAACTATATCTAATTAACTTCTGGTTTGGATTTATTAAAACGTAAGTTTAATTAAAAACGAAATAAGATTTGTGATCCTTAAATGTAATATAGGGTCTACGTAAAGCTAAGCATTCAAATCTATAAAAAATGTGTTTGTCATTTCGTGGTTTGTAAATAATTTAGATAAAGTATTAGTACCTGTTTTGTATTAATAATTTTGTTAGACAAAACCTATAATAAAAAGTAACAATAATTTCATACAAATTTTTGTAATGGTACGAATTTTCTTGAAAATTAGAGAAAATATAAATTATTTGTTAAAAGACTAATAAACCTGTTAATCATAATTTTCAATCTCACTCTTCTAATTGAGCAAATAATCTTTGATTCGAAAGGTTCCCATAATTTTTCATGTGAGTGCTTGTGAGTTTTCATTTTATACAATACATGTGCATACTGAAGTATATATATATATATACGTATGTATGTACGCACGTTTAATAAATAGACACACATGTACTTTACATATGCGTGTTAATTCATTTAAGAAATGAAGAATCTAACACGCCAGGGCTCAATAATTCAAAATAAATTAAATCAGAAATTCAAATTAAATTAAATTAGTTAGAGCTATGATTAACTTTATGTGAAATGCGGTACGGAATTTAAAGAATTTCAAACATACGGTAGAAAATAGATTTGTCAATATTACCTCTAAATAATACAAGTGCGTGTGTGTTTAATTCATATATACATACATGCATACATATACATACATATATGCATGAATGTATGTATAAAACATACATGTATATATATATATATATATATATATATATATATATATATATATATATATATATATATATACATACACGTGTGTATTTATATATCTGTGTGAGTCATCCTTATGTATGTAGGCATGTATGTATAGATAGATAAATACATTGATAGATAGATATACCAATATTTCTATTTGAATAATTGTATTGAAATTTATTTATTTCTTCCTTATTTCTTGTAGTTTTCTCCTCTTCATTTTCCTGTTCTTCTTCATCTTCTTAATCTTCTTGTTCTTGTTCTTCATCTTCTTCTTCGTCTTATTATTATTATTATTATTATTATTATTATCATTATTATTATTATTATTATTATTATTATTATTATTATTATTATTATTTCCTCTATGTATCTCAGTCAAGATATATAGATTTGGATGTATGCGCATTTACGTGCTGTTTTGAAAAGACAAGTAATTTTTTTTTCTTTTTTTTATTATTTTGAGCAGAAGTAGGTTTTTATTTTATGTCACCATAACTTGTTATTTCTCATCAGTTTATAAAATATTCTAATTTCTTATTTCTGATACGTTTTCAATGGTTCCGGTGGCATCTGGTGCAGCGACTTTCTTATTGGAATCGGTCTATTCTAAACAACAACGTGCACTTTGCTAAAACCAATAGTAAGTTTAAAATTGTTCCCTTACCATTTACAAACATATTGTCACTTAACTTTTGACAATGCGTGATTTTTTTCTTTCCTTTACTGTTCTTTTTTTTTTTCTTTACGTTCCTTCTCATTCACTTAACACAATCAAAATACCCAGCTTTTGAATTTCACGTCTTTCTGCCAGTCAATAAATTTTCCGTTTTTCTTATATGTATGTGTACCAACGCAAACATTCATTCACAGAATGGAAGAATTTGGATTATCATCAATGGTACATTAACATGGCTATCATTTCTGTGACTGAAACTTGCTTGAAAAATCATGTATTGAACATCGTGCTAACTAATGAAATCACTAGCTCTTCTATTGGTTTCTCTTTTGGGGATGCTATTTCCATGGTAGTGAAAATTGGTTTTATTACATTTGATGCTGCCAAATTTCTTTTCACATATGCTCTTCCAAAACCATTGAAAGAATCACTGAATCTATGCTCATTGTTCTTTTATAAAAGTTCGTTCGTCTATTTTTGCCCTTTGAAATTTCATAATATTCTTTGGCATTAACCAGCCTTGATTTCTCTCTTGAGTAAATTCCTGACCACAAATCAAAGAGGAATTAGATGATTTCGAATTTGCCTCAAGACTTCTAATGCAGCGATTATTTCTATTCCAAGTACATAGAACAGACTACCTATCAACCTATCAACTCACATTCTTACACGTATGAAACTAGTTTTCAGAAAATCGATCTGATGGAATGCGTTTTCCTTGACAATATTTACAGAGTCAAAGGCAGTGTGGCGGCAGAGTAACACGAGACTGTCTGAAAAAAGAAATTCTTTGTGGACTTCAGTTACTTTAATTTCCATTCTGAGTTCGAATCTTGCCGAGGTCGACTTTCTCTTCAGATATATGCATCGGAATGACTTTTGAGTAATTGAGGAAACAACAACTTGAATATATGCCAAGGCAACAGCAACGTCCTCTCAATGATTATCCAGAGATGACTTTTAAAATGAGAATATCTGAAATAATCTCGACTTCTCTCAAAAACGAGAATATGGAAAATGAACCTGGCCGCTATCAAAAATTAATTAAAAAAACAGGAAAAATAATCCAGAATCTTTGTCAAACACCAGATCGATCCCAAAACCTAATCAGTGTGTGCCAGTCACAAGGCCAAACATCCCTCAAAGTTTCATCCGAACCCACCCAGTGGTTCTTAAGATATCTTGTCCATGGACAAACAAATATGACTGAACAATACTTCCACTTTCACTAAGGCAGAGGTAATGAAGCGACACATAAAAGGTTTATGTCAAAATGTATTTTGTTTGTGTTTTTTATTTAATATTTTTATCTTATGTTTTTTAATTGGCATGACTGTGTGGTAAGAAGCTTGTTTCCCAACCACATGGTTCCAGGTTCAGTCCCATTGCGTGGTACCTCGGGGTAAGTGTCTTTTATTATAGCCTTGGTCCAACCAAAGCCTTGCAAGTGGATTTGGTAAATGGAAACTAAAAGAAGTCTGTCATATATATGTGTGTGTGTGTGTGTGTGTGTCTGTGTTCATTCCACCATCACCATCGCTTGATAACCGACAGAACAAGTACTAGGCTTACAAAGAATAAGTGCTGGAATCAATTTCTTCAACTAACACTCCATAAAGGCAGTGCTCCAGCAAGGCCACAGTCAAATGACTGAAACAAGTGAAAGAATAAAAGAATAAAACGAATGATAAATGAAAGAGGAAAAAAAAACAAAAGCTATATTTTTCCTGCGGTTTTCCTCTCTGTTCTCCATTGTTTTATTTTCTCACGCTGTTTCATAATTCGAAGAACAGAATTAAAATTCTAGAGAGTTTTGCCAAAATGGATAACAATACATTCCAGACAGTTTATAAATAAATAAATAGCGATCTGCTTAAAAGAATAAAAAAACTAAAAGCAAAAAAAAAAAAGAAAAAAAGAAATGAAATAAAAATTTCCCAAAAAAAAACATCATTCAGCTATGCTTTTTGTAATGCGATTTTGTTTTAGCTATTGCTGTTGTCGATGAAAGTGATGATGATGATGATGATGATGATGATGATGATGATGATGATGACGATGATGATTGTTAATGTATATATGATATTAGTAAGTATGCTTGCGTGTACATTTTCTAGTATATTCAATCTTCTGTCTTTCATTTGTTATACACACACACACACACACACACACACACACACACACACACACACACACATATATATATATATATATATATTCATCTGTATATATATATATGTCTGTGTGTGTGTGTGTGTGTGTGTGTGTGTGTATCATCACCGTCATCATCATTTAACGTTTTCCATGCTGGCATGGGCTGGACGGTTTCACTGGGGACTGGGAAGCCAGAAGGCCACACCAGGCTCCAATCCGATCTGGCAATGTTTCTAGAGCTGGATGCCCTTCCTAACGCCAACCACTCCGAGAGTGTAGTGGGTGCTTTTTATGTGCCACCAGCATGGGAGCCAGTCAGGCGGTACTGTCATCTGCCACGACACACATATATGTGTAGGTATATGTATGTCTATATATATATGTGTGTGTGTGTGTGTGTGTGTGTGTGTGTTTGTATGTGTCAGAGGTGATGGTGGTGTCGGAGGTGGTTGTGGTGTTGGAGGTGATGGTGGTCGTCAACGTTATCATCGCGATGAAGACATTCACTATAATGATGATGATAGCAATGACTACAATGAAGGTGTTGGTGATGATGATAATGATGATGATGATGGTGGTGGTGGTGACTGTATGCTAATGCATGTACTTGTACGTGTGTGTGTGTGTGTGTGTGTGTGTGTGTATCAGAAATATTAAAACAAAAATGTTATAACTACACTATTTACCAGCGTCATTTTCCTTATTTCTATGCCAGTGATGATGATGATGATGATGATGATGATGATGATGATGATGATGATGATGATGAGAAGGAGAAGGAAGCAGAGGAGGAAGGTGCTGGGAGGTTGTTCTGTGGTGGTGGCAGTGGTGGTTACATTACTGCTGCAGGCGTTAGTAGTAATGAAGATGATGGCAATGATGATGATGATGATGATGATGATGACGACGACGACGACGACGATGATGATGATGATGATGATGACGATGACGATGATGATGATGATGATAATGATGGTGGTGGTGGTGGTGGTGGTGGTGGTGACGATGATGACGACGACAATGATTAAGACTGATGTGATGGTGCGGCGGTGGTAGCAACAGCAGCAGTGGTGGTGGTGGTGGTGTTGGCGTTGGTATTGGTGGTGGTGGTGTTGGAGGTGGTGTGGAGTTGGTGGTGATGGTGGTGGTGGTGGTAGCGATTGACGGGCATCTGTACATATACCTATGTGAGTATGTGAGAGTATGTATGTGTTGTTTACCTGATTTTGTTTGTTCTTTTGGTTCTTTTTTTTTTCGTTTTGTTATTTCTTTTTATCAGAATACTGTCATTATGTCAAAATAGACAAACACATGCACAGACATACGCCCCACCCACCCCCATACATTCATATTATGCAAATACAGACAACCACATATGCACATTCTTACAAACATACATACATAATTATATACATACATGCATACATACACAAGCTTACATACCCATATACAACATATATATATTCTACTTATATACACACAAACATATACATACATACTTACATACACACACACGTTCATACATACACACATACATATATATATATATATACATACATACATACCTACATACACACACCTACGTACACATTTATACATACATGCATACATGCACACTAATATATACACATATCATACATACATATATACATACATACACACACCCACATACATATTTATACATATATGCACAAACATACATACACACAGTATACTTACATATATACATACAAACATCTATACACACACATAC
>NC_068998.1:7042275-7043528 GCF_001194135.2 Octopus bimaculoides | reverse complement strand
TATATATATATATATATATACATACATAAATGCATACACCCACATATACACATTCATATATACATGAATACATATACAAGCATACATAGACATACACACAAATACTTACATACATACATACATACAGGCACATATACACATTCATACATAGATGAATACATACACATATTCATACATACATGGACACACGCATACATACACACACACATACATACATACATACGCACACTTACATACATACACACACACACACATACATAAATACATACACACACATACATACATACACAGACACACGCACATACATACATGCATACATACATACACACACACAGACATACACACATACATACACACATACAAATACATGCAAATATTCTTCACATTTATGTACATATATCTATCTCTAAAAGTTATAACATGCTTTTAGCATTTTTCACAACAGACAGAAAAGTCACTAGAATTATATTTTATGTATTAACTCAGATATTAAAGAAAATTATTTTATTTTGTTTTTATTGTATTGTTATTTCACTAAAAACAATAATACAATTTAATATTTTCCTTGTTTTAAACAAATACTATTCATTTATGTTTATTTAAATTATGGTCTCTTTTTATTTTTTAAATCCTATTTATAATTTATTTCAAACCTCAACGTATGAAATAAATTATAAATAAGATTTTAAAACATTCTCTATCTCTGTGTGTGTGTATATATGTGTGTGTGTTTGACAGTGTGAACAAGAGAGAGACAGAGAAGCAGAAAGAAAGAGAGGAAGAGAGAGCGAGAGGGAGAGAGAGAAATGTGTGTGCATTAGTGTATGTCTATCTGCATACATACATATACATATATATATATATATATATATATATATATATATATATATATATATATACAAACCACATGGTTCTGGGTTCAGTCCCACAGCATGGCACCTTGGGCAAGTGTCTTCTACTATAGCCTCGGGCCGACGAAAGCCTTGTGAGTGAAGAAATACTAGGTCAACAAAGAATAAGTCTTGGGGTGAATTTGTTCAACTAAAAGCGCTGCTCCACAGTCAAATGATTGAAATAAGGAAATATATATGTGGTTGACCACTAACTCCAAAAGTTTTGGATTCTCTCCCCGTTTATTTCCTCGTATTCCTTTCTGCTGAAGTGCATAGGCTCGAAACATAAAAGACTTTCTCACCTTCCCGACCATCAAACTAATACACCTGCTTGTTGTTTATACATCTGTTTTCGTTTTT
>NC_068998.1:7035599-7036156 GCF_001194135.2 Octopus bimaculoides | reverse complement strand
TGTGTGTGTGTGTGTGTGTGTGTGTGTGTGTGTGTGTGTGTGTGTGTGTGTGTGTGTGTTGTATATGTGACCTTGTGTCAGTGTATGCATATGCCTGCATTTCACTGTGTCTGTATATGTGTTCGTGTGTCCACATGCATGTATGTGTGTCTTGCTACATTCCAGTAGAGAACCTTACATGTGATATCTGCAAGATACATGGTCTTTACGTGACTTTATGAATGAAGACAATTTATCAATATCCTTTTGAAACCCTTTATCACCTTATTTTCTGATAATACTATACATATGTATATATACATATAGATAGATACATACGTTCATACATACATACATACATGTTTATATACATACATATATACATAGATTCATACATACAGACATACATACAAACATATATATGTGTGTGTGTTTGTGTATACACACCTTAATACATTATTACATATATAATTGATGCCATGATCTTATATTGATAAATCAATGGACATATCTATAAGTGTGTGTATGTACATGGCTGTGTGGTAAGAAGCTTCCTTCCCAATATTGTTCCAGGTTCA
>NC_068998.1:7033852-7035316 GCF_001194135.2 Octopus bimaculoides | reverse complement strand
ATGTACATGGCTGTGTGGTAAGAAGCTTCCTTCCCAATATTGTTCCAGGTTCAGTCCCACTGCATGGCACCTTGGACCAACCAAAGCCTTGTAAGTGTCTTCTCTAGCACAGCATATCTCCAAAGGTCACTTGTCATCACAGGGATAGTTGATATCATGAAACTCATTGAAATTTATGTGAACATTTGAACATTTGATCATTTGATCATTTAACACATTTGCTTAATTTTTACCTCATAATTTAAAACTCTGCTAAAACCCCCTTGTTTAATATATATATTAGTACTTATTCCATTGGTGTCATTTTGCCGAACTGCTATGTTACAGGGACGTAAACACACCAACACCAGTTGTCAGGTGGTGATGAGAGAACAAATACAAAACACTAACACACACACACACACACACACACACACACACACACACATATATATATATATATATACAATGGGCTTCTTTCAGTTTCCGTCTATCAAACTCACTCGTGGCTTTGGTCAGCCCAAAGCTATAATAGAAGACACTTGCCTGTGGTGCCAAGAAGTGGAACTGAACCTGGAACCATGTGATTGGGAAGCAGGCTTCTTACCACACAGCCATGCCTGCGTCTATATCTACATTTCTATGTGCATATGTGCATGTATGCATGTTAATATTGCAGGTGAGAGTGTGTGTTTTTACGTCTTCGATATTTGAATGCTAGTGTGTGTCTATATTTCTATGTATTTGTATCTGTGTCTATGTATGTACGTATGTACGTATATGTGCGTGTGTGAATGTATGTATGTATATGTGTGTGTGTGTGTGTGTGTGTGTGTGTGTGTGTGTGTGTGTGTGTGTGTGTATGAAAGCTTGAGTCTGTGTGAATGCATGTGTATGAAATGAATGTATATGTATGTATGTATGCATTTAAGTATGTATTATGTATATATGTGTGTGTGTGTATGTATGAATGCATGTGTCAGTGTGAAAGAATGTATCTATGTATATGAATGCATATGTCTATGTGTGTGTGTGTGTGTATGAATGCATATGTCTATGAATATAAATATGAATTTATATGTACATAAATATGTATGCATGTATTTATGTATGTATGCATGTATGCATTATGTATGTATATATGTATGTATGTGTGTATGTATGTATGTGTGTATGTATGTGTGTATATGAATGTGTATGTGTGTTTGTATGTATGTCTATGTATATAAATGTATGTATGTGTGTGTGCGTGTGTGTGTGTGTGTGTGTGTGTGTGTGTGTGTGTCTGATGACAGAAACTACCAAATAAATCTTCAAACATTCATGAAGTTTTAGTATTAACTCTTTTGTTGCATAATAGTTGCAATTGTTGCTGTTGTTGTTGTTGTTTTTGTTGCCATTGCTGCTGCTGCTGCTGCTACTACTGCTGCTGCTGCTGCTGCTGTTGTTGTCTTCATTATCCATTTCTTTTTTTTTTTTTTTTTT
>NC_068998.1:7029418-7032913 GCF_001194135.2 Octopus bimaculoides | reverse complement strand
AAAAAAAAGATATCGTTTATCACAGAAAATGTCAATAGTGTAGATAGATAGATAGGTAGATAGATAAAGATATATATATACACACATATATATATATATATATAGAGAGAGAGAGAGAGAGAGAGAGAGAGAGAGAATGAGACAGACAGATGGACGGATAGATGGATGGATGGATGGGTGGGTGAGTGGATGGATGGATGGATGGATGGATGGATGGATGGATAGATAGATACATAGTGCTAGTGCTGATATTGCTGTCAGTGCTGGAGTTTTATCCACTTAATGTGTCACTCCCACTGCTGCCTTTGCTGTTGCCACTGTTGTCATCGATGTTGTTGGTGCAGGTGTTTCTGTCACTTAATACATTGCAATCTATATATATAGAGAGAGAGAGATTGCAATTTATTAAGTATATTTATATATTGATAAAAAGTGTATGTGGCATACGAGTGGGTATGTATTTATATAAAAAAGAAATTTGAAAACGCCACTATATAAGATAAATTTTAATTTTCTCAGAGATATTTTACATGTTTCGGTTCTTCTTGAAAAACCGAACCTTATCAAAAATACATATTTTTAAAAATGTAATTAAAAGAAAAGTTCATAATTGTTTCGTACTGGTGTCAACAGAGTCCACGTGGAAACGTTTTATGAGGCAAATTACTGCTATGTCTAGCAGATGAATATCCATCACTGAGGATGACCAAAATGAGGTCAAAATAACGTGACCTGGTGGCTTCCAAGCTAGAATAGTAAAGAGTTCTCTCCCTGCTTGCAATATATATTGAGTGTGAAGTGCACTGAATAGCCAGTTGGAGGAGTCATCTTCCTAGGGTTAAAATAGCAGTATCGTCTGTTCTTATGGAACAGCTGCGTTTAGTTGACGATTAACATTTAAGCTTAAAAATAAAACAAGTAATTGACAAAATCTCTGCAAGGTGGTGCCCCAGCATGGCCACAGTTTAATGACTGAAAAGAGTAAGAGATAAAAGATCGCCTTGTATGTGTTTTTCTTTTTATTATTAAAGTTTGAAACTTCTTTCAGTATATCTTACTTTCTTCTGGCATAAAAACTGACAGAACATAAAGTGTAAATATTCAAATATCGTCACTATTTTCCCAAACCCTGCTACATTTCATATGGAATTTGTCATTTTGGTGTATAAGCTGACCTACCTATTTCGGCTTTAAATTTTGGTCGGAAAATTTCGACCTCTATGCCAGAAAATACAGTATAGAAATTATGAATTTTGTTTGGATTCTTTTTCTTACTTTTTTAATGTCTTTCGTTCTTCTTTGTTCAATTTTTAACTATTCTAAAGCAAGTTATTTTTAACTTACGTTCTCAGTTTATTTCCCCTGTCTGTTTGCAGTTTCTATACTTCTCACAGGAGACAATTTATAAGTTCTTGAGTTTTCAAGCATTTTATTGTAATATTTTCTCCCAAAAGAGAAATTCTTTCTTTTCCAATCTATTAGGAGAAAGAAACTCATCTTAACACTTCTGCTACTACAGCTTGTCTTCTCTCCATTAATTGAGATGAACAATAAAGAATACTAACATGGTAAAGTAAAAGAAATAGCATTACTGAGTAATTTCCAGCAAGAAGATAAAATTTGGCTTTCCCATCACAAGGCCAATAATGGTTATATTTTTTTTATATTGATAAAATATGTATATACATGCTTACATATAAAAGTGTGTGTGTGTGTGTGTGTGTGTGTGTGTGTGTGTGTGTTCAAAAGAGATTTTTAGACTCTTAAAGATTTTGGTAAATGGTAATTGAGTTTCTCCAGAGAACTAAATAAAAAGAAAAGAAAATGGAATCTCTGCATTTGGCGCTTGTTTTTATGTGAAGTAGTTATGTTAGTTTATATATATATATATATATATATATATATGTCTTTCGATGACTACTAACTTTCATGTATATAAATATAAAATATAATACATACATAGATATATGTGTGTAAATGAGTGAGTGTGTGTTTGCATGTATATATATATAAATATATATATATGTGTGTGTGTGTGTGTGTGTGTGAATGTTGAATGATGAAATGAGTGCTCAACACCGCATTGGTGGCTATATAATTTCTTTATTTGTGAATTAAGGCTACCATATGCACATTTGTATATATTGAAATTATACTTTCTAGAAATTGGAATTCACAGTGTCTCTTTCTGTTGTGTTTATTATGCTTTTCGTTTTGTTTTGTATTATTTTTCATTCTTTATTCTTTTTAATTCATTCATTCATTCATTTCTATCTTGTTTTATTGCACTGCAAGAACATTTCCATTTTCCCTCTTTTAATAAATTTGTTTTCACCTGTTCCTCTCTTTATTCCACTCTTTCCCCCACTTCTCTCTCTCTCTTTCTCTCTCTCTCTCTTTCTCTCTCTCTCTCTCTCTCTCTTTCTCTCTCTGTCTTCAGCTCACCTTCCCCCTCTCTCATTCCCCCTCTCAACCCCTTCTCTCTTTGTTTCTCTAACTTTCTCTTTCTATCACTAACCATCTCACAAACTTAAATAATCCTTTCTCTCACCTTACATGTACTGATTTTTCCCCCCTTATTACTGTATGCGTACATATAGTCAGGAATTTTATATCATCCATTCTTTTCTTGTCTTATGAGTCGTGGAAGAGGCTCAACAATGAAACATGTTTCTTGCTAAATATCGCCATGCTTACTTGAGCAACTAAAAATTACAGAAAGAAAAGTCTCAAAACAGACTGCACCGTCTTCAACAGAAAAGTCAAATGCATTAGATAATGAAGTCATATATGAATTATCTGCCGTGTGTCTGAAAGAAAAACAGAATGTAAAAGGTTCGTACTCTTTCACCTTAAGCCTGCTTGATCAGGATTAACCAGAAACTAAGCAGCAACAAGTATTCTTTGTAGCATTAGGATTATCCCCCTTACTTATTTAATTATATGTATCTTTATTTGTACGTCACAATTTATTTACAATAGTCTCGTTAGTTTGCGGCAAGCTGGTACAATTGTTAGCATGCCACGAGGAATGCTTAGTGGCATTTCATCCATCTTCACATCTTCTCATCCTGAGTTCAAATTCCGCTGAGGTTAACTTTGCTTTCCATCCTTTTGGGAGCTATAAGATAAGTACCAGTTGAGTACTGGGGGTCGATGTTTTTAACTATACCCCTTCTCTAAGTATCAGATCTTCTGCCTATGGTAGAAAAGATTATTTGTACATTTGAGGCCAACCAATTAGAAGTTTTGCTGCAATTTTGTTGGTGAGAAATGACAAGGGAGTCACTATAACTTGGTGCAAAACAAACATCGGAAAGGATTCTGTTTCTAAATGAATTTTTGATTTGTTGTATTTTATATTTTCTTTATTCATTTATTTTTTGTTTTTTTCAGATTCACTTTTTTACACCAATGGCAGAAACTGATGAAATGTAATACCCCTCCCCCACACATTTATATGTATATATATATGTATGTATATATATATATATA
>NC_068998.1:7028408-7028997 GCF_001194135.2 Octopus bimaculoides | reverse complement strand
AAAAAGATTACATGTTTCATAAACATCATCTCAACACTTTCGGTGTAGTGTGACAAATTGGAAATGTTGAGCAAGAACGAAAGAAAGAAAACAATGAGATGATGACGACAACAATGATGCTGACGACAAACGAAAAAAAGTTTTTAAAAAGGAAAACAAGAGCATAACGAATAACAACTATGGTGTCAATAATAATGATGACAACAATAATAATAATGATGATGTTGATGATGATGATGATGATGATGATGATGATGATGATGATGATGATGATGATGGTGGTGGTAATGGTGATGATGAATGATGATGACAATGATGACGATGGTGATGACGATGATGGTGATGATTATGGTAGTAATAACAACAGCTTCAAAAGCAGTTGCAGTAATAATAAGGATGATGAAAATAACAATAATAATGATGGTGACAACAGCAACAACAATGATGACAACAACAACAACAACGGCAACAACAACAACAATAATAATAATAATAATAGTGATTGTAATGACAACTACAATATCAACAACAATGACAAAAATAACAACAACAGCAGCAGCAGCAGCAGCAACAGCAACCACAACAACAC
>NC_068998.1:7026157-7028387 GCF_001194135.2 Octopus bimaculoides | reverse complement strand
ATAGTGATTGTAATGACAACTACAATATCAACAACAATGACAAAAATAACAACAACAGCAGCAGCAGCAGCAGCAACAGCAACCACAACAACACAAGCAACAACGAAAATGATCATAAGAGTAATAAATTCACTTTGCCAGGGTTTCTGATAATCTGCAATTTCCAAAAGCAAACTGTCAAAAAAGGATGACAGAAGGTATTAACTAGGAGTAATCTTAAAGGAGATTGCATGTGGGTTCGGGGTGAAAGGAGGAGGGGGTATGTGTATGTGAGTGTGTGTGTGTATGTGAGTGTGTGTTTATGTGTGTGTGTGTTTATGTATGTGTGTGTTTATGCATGTGTGTTTATGCATGCGTGTGTTTATGTGTGTGTGTGTGTGTTTATGTGTGTGTGTATGTTTATGTGTGTGTGTTTATGTGAGTGTGTGTTTATGTGTGTATGTGTTTATGTGAGTGTGTGTTTATGTGTGTATGTGTTTGTGTGAGTGCATGTTTATGTGTGTGTGTTTATGTGCGTGTGTGTGTGTGTGTGTGTATGTGTGTGTGTGGCTATGTACATGTGGATGTGTTTGTTTACAGAGCCAGCATAGATAAGTGAGAGAGAGAGAGATAGGTACCTGGAAGAATTGAGTGACACATATCTTTGAAGGAAACTGATTTCAAGCTTTAAGAAGAGTTTCATTACGTATTTGGGTAAGGGTCCTAAATCTACCTAGTTCACCTGTTTCAGAAGAGCATAAGTCCCCACAACAACAACAAATAGAAATTATCAAAAAATGGATAAATAAAACATAATAAACTTCCAGTAAGATGTAAGGCAAAATAATGTCTATAGCCTTGATTCACTTGCAGCTGTTATCTAATTCCTTTTTGTTATTTATATAATGACTTTTGAACACATAGCTGTCAACCTATGATAGTTCCTGCTATTCTCAGAATAAAATAGTTAATTATGAGATAAATTCGTTGTTTTAATTTACCTAATCATTATCTAAACTTCACTTTAAATTTATATTCTCTCAGTTATCTTAATGGCTGCTAAGCATGTGCTAAACTATATTTTGTTGAAGAAGATTAATAAGACTGAAATATATCAGAAATTGTCACCTTATTTCTCAAAGACAAAACTTTCTCTTCAATGCATATCTCACCTTTCACTTTCTTTTTTTACCAATTACAATTTCTGAGTTATTTCTGATTTTCTTTTTTTCTCTTAAGATGAAAAGGCCAACCTCTACACCGCTATATTTTTACACGGTTCATGAGATTAATGATAGTTATGCTGGAACCAGAGACCTGGCCCTCAAATGCCTACAACTGTGTGACCTCTACAAAAGGCAAACCAAGATCCAGGTGGCTCTGTTGTTCTGGTGATTGATAACATCTTCTTCGCAAAATTAAGTCTGCAAACATGGACCTATTCTTTGTAAGCTTAGTACTTATTCTATCAATCTCTTTTGCCGAACTGCTAAGTTACGGGTATGTAAACACACCAACATCGGTTGTCAAGCGATGTTGGGGGTACAAACACAGACACACAAACACACACACACACACACACACATACATACATACATACATACATACACACACATACATACATACATACATACATAGGACGGGCTCCTTTCAATTTCCGTCTACCAAATCCACTCACAAGACTTTGGTTGGCCCGAGGCTATAGTAGAAGACACTTGCCCAAGGTGCCACACAGTCGGACTGAACTCGGAACCATGTGGTTGGTAAGCAAGCTACTTACCACACAGCCACTCCTGCAACTGTATACATGTGAGTATAACTAAAATATAAACAGTGAGGTTTTTTTATAATATGAACTTAAATTATATAAGTGCAAAAGCAATCTTATAGACAAGTAAACAGAGCTGCCTGTGGAAGCCATGTATTTGCTGTGCAGCAGACAACTGCTTCACAGATAACAAACACTAAAGTGTCTATGAAAGAGTTAAACTATGAAATTAGTACTTACATCCGCTCTATTTGATAACTTGATAGCATTTAACTCCTCTCCTATCACATGGAGATTGCATGTTGTCGTAATTACTCAGCTACCGGCAGATGAACCATTCCAATGTTATATAAAGGAAGAGAAGAATATCACACTGAGAAAACCATTTGTGTGTGTGTGTATATATATATCGGTATATATGTATCATTAACATCCGTTTTCCATGCTAGAATATATATATATATATATATATATATATATATA
>NC_068998.1:7024367-7025218 GCF_001194135.2 Octopus bimaculoides | reverse complement strand
TATATAAAGATGTAAATTATCAAACTCAAATTAAAAGAAGCTGCATATATGATGGTGTTCTTGTATTCTGATACTAAATACTAATGAGTTTTTAAATTAATCAAATTCTATCAGACAATGCGTATAGAATTAACAGGTTTTAAGACGACAGAAGAAAATGAAAATGAAAAAAAAGTGAGAAATATTTATTTGTGAATTTTTTTTTTTCAGTGTTTTTTTTTTTGTGTGTGTGTGTTTTTAATTGCAATTTATGTGTTGGTTGTGTAGTCAAGTTACAGTGAATTTCAGTGGACTTGACTTAAACATCTTCTGGTAATTAGATTTGGATTAAGTAACTAATATTAATGGCTATCACATAGAATATATGGCTTTTTCATGTGCTTGCAGCCGTAGAGAAGGAAAATAAAACTAGAATTTTTTTTTCTGCTATTTTTTTTATTTTCCTCAGTTATATATGTTTTTTTTCATGATTTGTTTTTCTGCAAAAGTTACTTTGAATGATAGTGTATTTCATTCTCATCATTATCATCATCACCATCATCATCCCCTCCTCCTCTTCCTCCTCCTCCTCATCATCATCATCATTATCATCATCGTGGTCATTATCGTCATCATCATCATCATCATCATCCTCGCCTTTTTGTGATAATTTTGCAGCTTTAATAAAAGTACAAGTGTGTATCATCATCATCATCAGCTCCATCATCATCATCGTTTAGCATCTGCTTTCCATGCTAGCATGGGTTGGACGGTTTAACTGAGGACTTTAACTTCACCTTACCCAAAATAATTACAAATGACTTGAGATACTCGTCGTGCCTTGGTTTTTGTTGTCCATTTCATCTAATATA
>NC_068998.1:7022783-7024116 GCF_001194135.2 Octopus bimaculoides | reverse complement strand
ATATATATATAAGAGCTAAACAATTGTGCTGTCTTTAACTGATGAAGCAACGGAAATTGCTGAAACTGGTGCATCAGTTTTAAGAATTCTTGATTGGTACTTTGCGGACAATAATGGTCCCTGTTAACCTGTTAGTGTATATGTTTTCATTCATGTGCATTACCTACAGTATTAGAGTGGTTTAGCTCTTATTTCTAGCAATGTAGGTGTTTCCTAACAGCCTAGTCACATTCAGTGTGTGTGTGTGTGTGTGCATGTATACGTATATAAGTATATGTATATATATATATATATACATCTATATACATATGTGTGTGTGTGTGTATGTATATGTATATATAGACATCTATATACATATGTGTGTGTGCATATATATATATATATATATATATATATATATATATATATATATATATATATATATATATATACATATACATGTATATATATACACACATATATATACATTTATATGCTTCTGTGTGTGAGTTTATGGCCATGCAATGGTGAGTATGTATGCGTAAATGTGTAATTGTGGAATCATGTTTAAGCGGAACAAAATGAAATATACGAACCTAAAGGTCAGCCATAAATGCTACTTTCATGATCTTTAGCATCAATTAAAATTCAAAAGAATCGTAATAGGTTATTAGGTGAGGGCAAGGTTGTTTATTTATTTGTTTTCTTACTTTACTGAAGGTACTTCATGAATCTCATAATGCCATGGAAGTCTCCAGAACTGTTAGTCATGTAAAATATCTAATATTATCTTTCCAACAGGAATATGTCTTGTAGAGAAATCTTTAGAGCACTGAACGGCCAATTTAAATGTTAGCTGCTTCATCCTAGCGTTTATAGCTTATTATAAGCCATTTTGACTAAACCACACACACATACACATGCACGCACGCACACACCCACGCACATGCTCATACACACAATCATATACACACACATAATGACACACAAGCACATATACATCTATATATGCATGTATCTGTGCGTGCGTTTGTATGCATGTATTTATGTACGTATGTATGTAAGTATGTATGTATGTATGTATGTATGTATGTATGTATGTATGTATGTATGTATGTATGGTGGTTGTAGGTGTTGCTCGGCGATAAGAAGTTTGCTTCTGAACCACATAGTTCTGGGTTCAGTCTTGCTGCATGTCTCCTTTGACAACTGTCCTCTACCATTGCCCCTGGTTGACCAAACTCTTCTGAGTGGATTTGGTAGATAGAAACTGAAAGAAGCCGTTATACACATGGATATTGTGTGTGTGTGTGTGTGTGTGTGTGTGTGTGTGTGTGTGTGTGTGTGTGTGTGT
>NC_068998.1:7019452-7022399 GCF_001194135.2 Octopus bimaculoides | reverse complement strand
ATATATATATATATACAATGGGCTTCTTTCAGTTTCTGTCTACCAGATCCACTCACAAGGCTTTGGTTGGCCCAAGGCTATAGTAAAATACACTTACCTAAGGTGCCACACAGTTGAACTTAACTCGAAACCATGTGGTTGGTTAGCAAGCTACTTACCACACAGCCACTCCTGCGCCTATAGTTATAAATGATCATCACCATCGTACATACAAAGAGTATCATTCTTTTCCAATATTCCTCAAGAACTTGTCTGACAATGAGAAAAATATTACCTTTTTTGGAGACAGGTGAGAGTTGGGAATAAGAAGAACAGCCATACTATGAGTCTCTGAAATTATCGTCTAACAGAATCAAACATGCAACCACAAGATGGCAAAATGAATTTCTGAAATTTCTTAGCCACACAGCTATTTCAGTACCAGTATATGAATTACCGTTAAAAAGAAATATGAACTTTATCGATAAGATTTGCTATTAGTTATATTTGATGTAAACAACAGAGCAGAATATTTCATATGGAAATCTGTCAGGTTGTTTTGTTTACTAAAATATTTATGTATATAAGAACAAAACAATTGACTATTAATTAAACATTTTATGTATTATAATTTCTTAGAGGCTATTAGTTTGTTTGTTTAGTCTGTGGTTTTCAAAAAGTATCATAAATCATGAATATTTATGAATCACATGATCGGTATCTTGGCCACAGAATATCATTTTACATTCAGTGACCGAGTTAATCACTTGGTTCGTGCTTGGCTTGAATACTTTACAACAGAATGGAATCTACTGAAAGCATTACTCGGGGCTAAAGCACCAGTTAAGCCCAATGGCCACCAGGTGATGAGTTGTTCAGGAAATTAATCCTTTCTACTGTAGGCACAAGGCCTGAAATTTGGTGGGGGAAGGGATGAAGTCGATTACATCGATACCAGTATGTAACTGGTACTTATTTAATCAACCCTTAAAGGATGAAAGGCAAAGATGACTTTGGTGGATTTTGAAC
The DNA here is from genome assembly GCF_001194135.2 of Octopus bimaculoides. Lineage (NCBI taxonomy): Eukaryota > Metazoa > Mollusca > Cephalopoda > Octopoda > Octopodidae > Octopus > Octopus bimaculoides. Next base: position 7,021,391 of record NC_068998.1, on the reverse strand, counting down.
TCAGAACATAAGGATGAACAAAATGCAGCTAAGCATTACACCTGGTGAGCTAATGATTCTTTTTTACTCTAGGCACAATGCCTGAAATTTTGGGGGAGGGAGCCAGTCAATTAGATCAACCCTAGTACACAACTGGTACTTATTTTATTGACCCCGAAAGGATGAAAGGCAAAGTCAACCTCGGTGGAATTTGAACTCAGAACGTAAAGAGACAAAATAGCGCTAAGCATTTTGCCCAGTGTACTAATGATTTTGCCAGCTTGCCTCTTTTGTTCTGGTAATTAATGTTATAACAGATGAATAGGTACAGAGTGTGGAGTGGGAGATGCCCGTGGCAGAGTAAATGAGACCAAAGAAGACTCAGGTGAGTAATTGGGGAGATGGTCCCTTGTTTTTTCTCTTGTTTTTAGAATGCTGGGTCTCACAGAACAGATTGATTCAGGATTAGAATGAGGGGAGATGAGCTTACAATACAGCAAAGCATGCAATCCATGTTGGTGGTGGTGGTGGTGATGCTAATGATGATGATGCTGAGATGAAAATGATGGTGTTGATAGTAATGACAGTGATGTGTCTTCCTCCAAAGCAACCGGCATACACAAGGTTACAATGTCAGAATGTCCTCAAACACCGTCACCAGAAACCATTGGAAATAATGTAATGAAGCCCTTCTGCCAATCTAGCTCTAAATTATTACACACACACATACACACACACACATGCACCACAAATCCACATGCACATCAGACGTTAGTGCGTGTGTATATTAGACACACATGCACACACACAACATAATTTCACATCACATTTGAAAGGAAAATATTTTCAATGGAATAAATAAAATAACACTGATATGATTTGCATACACACATAAAAATATTACATACATACATACTAACATATATACACATATCTATATATATCCACACGCACACATATATAAATACGTATATATACACACACACACATATATATACACACATATACACATATATGCATACATATATATTTATTTATATATATTTGTACACATATCTTGTTATCTATCTATCTATATGTACATATATATATATATATACACACAAATGTATGCATTCATATATATATATATATATATATATGTATGTATGTATGTATATAAATGGATGTATGTGTGTGTGTGTGTATGTTTGTCCCTGTGTCTGTTTCTGTGTCTGTGTGTGTATGTGTGTCTGTGTGTGTGTGCAATATGAATTTGCTATATAAAGCAGAAGAATTTCGTGTCATCATGTGCAAATGTTATTTATTACAAATGTAGCTCACAGGTTTTCACCCATCAAAAATAATTAGCTTTTGTGCATTTATCTTTTATCCATGATTGCCGATAATTCACAATTCAACATCAATCACCAGCAAAATGTTTCGCTATGTCATAATAATTAGTGGAAGTATGTTTGAAGTTCAATATAGCTATAAATCTAGACATCAGGAGGTAGTCAGTAGGAAGTTTTTCCTACAATAATATTATGAGAGACTGCTTCTGACTTCAGTCTCTATATAAAGGATGATGGCCGTGTTGTAAGCTTGAGTTTTATCATCTAATTCCCATGTGGTCGTACTGAGAAGCAAGATGAAACAGGCAAGAGAAGGCTTTGACCATAGATGTCATCGTTGCTGGTGGTGGTGGTAGTGGTGGTGGTGGTGGTGCTGTTGGTGCTCTTGTTGTTGTTGTCTATTAACCCTAGGTCAGTCCTGAGTGAGCAAACTTAAGATCAAATGCATTCTAGAAGTGACCATCTCATCTTGATATATGTGTGCGTGTATATATATATATGCCAAATCAGATTGGAGCCTGGTGTAGCCACCTGGTTCACCAGTCCTCAGTCAAATCGTCTAACCCATGCTAGCATGGAAAGCGGATGTTAAACAATGATGATGATGATGATGATATATATATATA
>NC_068998.1:7018024-7019442 GCF_001194135.2 Octopus bimaculoides | reverse complement strand
TCCATGAAAATCAACAATCACATATAGAAAAATTTTATTTAATTGAGTTTTTACCTGTGAATTTGGATTTTTATCCCTAATATTATTATATATATATACACATATATATATAATTTAGAGAAAAGAACAAAAGTTCATGAACTCATCCATGAAAATCAACAATCACATATAGAAAAATTTTATTTAATTGAGTTTTTACCTGTGAATTTGGATTTTTATCCCTAATATTATTATATATATATACAACTATAAATAAGGGTATGCCGGGCTAAATGTTTAGCAGTATTTCACCTGTCGCTACACTTTGAGTACAAATTCCGCCAAGGTCGACTTTGCCTTTTATCTTTTCAGGGTCAATTAAATAAGTACCACTTATGCCCTGGGGTCGATGTAATCAATTTAATCCCTTCCCCTCAATTTGAGGCTTTGTGCTTCCAGTAGAAAGAATTATTATTATTATTATTATTATTATTATTATTATTATTATTATTATTATGGTGGCCAGCTAGTTGAACTGTCAGCACATTGAACAAAATGCTTTTTGGTATTCCATCCATCTTCACATTCTGAGTTCAAATTCTCCCGAGATAGACTCAGCCGTTCATCCTTTCAGGGACGATAAAATAAATGCCAGTTGTGTACTGGGGTCAGTGTAATCTACTCTATCCCTCCCACAAAATTTAGAAGAAAGGGTTGTTATTGTTACATGCTTTCACTGCACTGCCGTGCACAACTCTGTGTATCTTGGTTATGTGCTGTGGTTTGCTTTGGTGCTGCCATTTTTACTGCATGGAAAATGCTCTATACAGGATATATGTGGTGCCTACTAGTGCTCTATACAGGATATATGTGGTGCCTAGTGGTGCTGTATATATTCATAAGTCCCGGTGTTTTGGTAATGCATATGTCTGTATATTTTTTAATCATACCGAATGCACCTACCACTATAGTGATTATTTCTGTCTTCAAGCTTCTCATTTGAGAAGGCCCCATTCCCAGATCTTTGTACTTCAAGAGTTTCATCATTTCTTTTAGAGATACGCTGTCATCCATTGGAACTGATATGTCAATTTGAAGGCATTTGTTTCCCTTGCTGATCGCTGACAGCAGTATCTGGCCTTTAGCCCTGATCCTTCTGTGTGCATTCGTGTATCACAGAATATGGTCGCCTTGTCATTTTCTGATACCTTTTTTCTAGGATATGCATACACCATTATTTATCTGCTGCCATTTCACAACTCTGGCACAGCTCCCAGAGTGTGCATAAGTCCCAATCTGTCACATCTATAGATGTTTTCCTTCTCGACCAGGAGTGGGCAGCCAGAGACAATATGATTTATTGTCACTTTCTCTTATCATCACATATTCAGCAGTTATGTGTATTTGTTTCGATATGTTTTTGGAGGTTTCTGATGGGT
>NC_068998.1:7016082-7017310 GCF_001194135.2 Octopus bimaculoides | reverse complement strand
TATATATATATATATATATATATATATATATATGTATATGTATGTATGTATATACATATATATATGTATACATATATACATATGCGTGAGCACACACACACACAAATATATATATTTATATATATGCTTATACTTACATACATGTATACATTCATACATATACGTACATATATATAGATAGATACATGGAGAGACTGATACAGATGTAGATAAATACACATACACACGAACACACTCATAGACATGCATGTGTGTGTGTGTGTGTGTTAGAAGAATTATCTAGCAACTATCTACCAATATATATATACATATATACATGTTATACAGATATGTGCGTATATATATATATATATAGATATATAGATATATATTTGCAAGTGCACACATACATATACACACTTATATACACATACATATGCACATATATTTATCTTTCTATTTATCTATTTATACATACATGTGTGTGTATGTATGTATGTATGTATGTATATATTCCTCTATCTGAGCTCACAGCCCTAACTATTCTCTCAAACACATTTTTCTGCCTGCCTTTTCCCTATCTTGACTGACCCCTACCCCCTCCCACCATCCTTGACAATATGTCTTCTTAACACAGCACATCTCATCCACTGTTGCTCCAATATTGTCGCAGAATATAAATATACATATCCAATTATTTTTTACACTAAATTTTCATTTTTATTTCGTTCTTTTTTCTTCTCTCATATTTATGAAGAATTTTTCTCAATTATCAATTCAATTCCAATTTTAAATTTTTCTCACATTACCTGACACCCCTAGTGCTCCTTATTCATTTTTCATTAATTCCTATTTACATCTACATCTTCATCCTCATCTACCCACATGAAAACTAAGAAACTAGAACATGCTTCTTTCTCTGCACAAATTCATATTTAATCATAAAAATTTTAAGAACATTTTTAACACTGAAGCTCAAAGTAGATAAGGCTAGAAATAACTAGAAACTAGAAATAGATGGCAAGCTCACAGAACCATAAGAAGGTGAAGGAAATGCTTGGCAGTATGTTGTCCATTTTCCTATTCTGAGTTCAAATTCCACTGAGCTCATCTTTACCTTTCATCCTTTTAGGGGTCGATAAAGTATGTACCAGGTTGAGCACTATGACATATTGGCTCAACATGGCTTTGAAGAGGTATGCAGATTTTATACTTACAAAAATATATATGAGTGTATATATATATATAT
>NC_068998.1:7007966-7015640 GCF_001194135.2 Octopus bimaculoides | reverse complement strand
TATATATATATATATATATATATATATATATATATATATATATATATATATATATATATGTATGTATGTATAAATGTATGTATGTATATTTTTTCAATATGTTCAAATAGCAAGGAAAAATAGATAAATAGTTACCACAGTAGCAAAAATTCACATAAATGCCAAAGATATTACAGACTACCTATAAAAGTAGAAATTCCAGGGTTAAATGAAATGTCTTTGTATAACATGGATAAATTAAGAAATGGAGTCAAATACAGGTGTTATTCAAACCATTTATATTTCCAACATATGTTTCGAAAAAAGCATTGAGATTATTCCAGAGGAAATAAAAATGATGTAAAACAATGCATTCATCTCATCAGGGAAGAAAAGAAACAAAAGACATGAATGAGCCATTTTAACCAAATGTGATTACCATGTACATAAATGTATATATATGTGTGTGTGCATACATATATATGCACATATATATATCCATATATGTATCTATATATCAATATATATCCATATATGTATCTATATATATTCTACATGTATATGTATATACACATATACTCAACACACACACACACACACACATATAAGTGTGTGTGTGTGTGTGTGTGTGTGTATGTGTGTGTGTGTGTACGTGTTTGAATGTATATGCAAAGATATATACATGTAGAATATATATGTGTGCATTTGAATATACATGTATACACACACACATATACATACATACATATATATGTATGTGTGTGTGTGTGTGTCAAATAATTAAATAAAGAAGAACTAAAAACTTCAAGGAACTGAAATTTAATGCAAATATGAGTTGCAAAATGGAAATATATCTCATTAACTGCCTCACATGCCCACAATGTACTGAGAATTATATTGGCCAAATGGGACCAAAATTAATACATCGGATTAGAGTTCATAAACAACAAAGCAAAATATCCATCTCTTAGAAATGTTTCATGTAGTGAACATCTAAATATTTGTTCAAGTATAAATTCGAAATAAAAAAAAGAGAATGGTCAACTACAAAAGGCAACAGATGAATGTTTTATAAGCAACTAAATTGAAAATAGTGAACACCACTTCTAAAGACAACTTCCTCTATGTTGATTACCCTATCACTCATGTGTTTGTAAAGCTATAAAAAGTGAAAGCACATACACACAAATAAAATTTCTTTCCAAAAATTTGTTTGTCTGTTTCTAGTTGAGGTTTCTTTATATAATTAATAACTTTTAATTTAAGAAAATAGTTACACACACATACATATGTGTATATAGATAGATAAGTAGATAGATAGATAGATAGATAGATAGATAGATAGATAGATAGATAGATAGATAGATAGATAGATAGATAGATAGATAGATAGATAGATTTACATATACATATAAATAGGTATAGACATATATAGTGAGGGCACATGGCTTAGTGATTAGAGTGTTGAGCTCAATATTGCTAAATCGTGGTTTCAATTCCTAGACCAAGCGGTGCATTGTGTTCTTGAGCAAAACACTTCACCTCACATTGCTCTGCAATCACTTCAACACACCTGGCACTTAGTATGCAGTGCATCTTCAGAAAACGTCGATTTGATGATGGGAGCAAGGTAATGTGTGACACAATCATTCGATCTCTATAAACGAATCCTTTGTGCCGGTCATTCGGCAAAAGCTGAACACCTATACGTTGTCTTTGACCGCAGAGTCCATCATATATGGGTTTCCACAAAGTTTTTCTTTACTAAATATATTCACAAGGCATAGATTAACTCAAAGCTACTGTAAAAAACACTTGCCCAAGGTGCCACCTAGAGGAATTGAACCCAAAAACATGCGTTTGCAAAGCAAGCTTCTTAACCATGTAGTCACATCTGCGCTTATCTAAGATCAATGAGATTCCAGCCTTGACCGTTTTTCCCCCAAATAGCCTTCACTATATTCTTCAATGCATCCTTCATATTCTGAGATGTTAGTGTATAATTTGAAGGAGATTTGGCAGCTACATCTAGCAGGTGGAGAAGCTGTCATATTATGATATTAAACTTCACGTTTGGAATCATTTCACTTTTGTTCTTGATGCCCTTGGGGAATTGTGACTATCACAAATGTCTTGGTTTAAACGTTTCTAAAGAGACTGCCAGAATTTTCATGTAAGAAGCTTACATAAGAAATCTTTATTTCAGATCAAGTAACACCTTGGAAATGCATACAGTTTCAAAGACACTTCTAACACAAGACAACATGATGGGGGTAAGAGGTGGTGGGGTGGCAGGGAGGTGTGTATATAAACATCATGACTTCGTTAAAGATTTTGATGATTATGATGACGATGACAACAACAATGACATTGATGGTGGTGTAGTGGCAGATGTGATAGCAATGACAATGACGACAATGATGACAAGGTTTGTGCTTGTGGTTGCTGTGGTGGTGGTGGTGGTGATGATAGTGGTGGTAGTGGTATTGGTGGTGGTGGTATTTGTGGTGGTGGTGGTGGTGATGGTGGTGGTGGTGGTGATGGTGAAAGTGATAATCCTGATGATAAAGATGGTGAGGCGGTGGTGTTGATGGTGGTGATGGTGGTGGTGGTGATGGTAGTGGTGGTGGTTGTGGTTGTGGTTGTGGTGGTGGTAATGGTGGTGAAAGTGATAATGATGACGATAAAGGTGGTGGTAGTGCTGTTGCTGCTACTGCCACTGTTGCCACTGCTGGCAGTGCCATGGGAATACTTCAGCCCAGTTTCAATTAGGTATGGAAAATACGTTTATTAAGAAATATAAACTAAAGACTCTACTCTGTAACAACACAAACAGAATGAGAAAACACAATGGAAAGCAATTAAAAACAACGAAACCAAATCAAAAGTTGAGGTAGTTAGCTTCCTTCAGCATTTGAAATCCTAACTTCAAATAACTGAGTAATTACACTCTACACTTTTTAAACATTATTTGCTGACATTATCACAGGATTGACAAACTGAGTTTTTGTATCTGCTCAAAACCAGACTCAGGAAAGAAAAACTGCCACACAAATGATGCTTTGAAACATTCAGCGACCGAGATATCAGGAAAAAGACAAGTGAAGTCCTAAAGGAGTGAACCAAATGGAAATACTGGACAGATGCCTGCTGAAACCGATGACCAAGATATTTGACCAGAAAAAAATTATGCAGACAATCAGCCAACAAATATGGTGGATTTTTATATTGGATAAAAATTACTGAGCAAAACAGCTGATAAGCAGATGACATCAGCAGGCAGTTTATTAGCCAAAACACTAGGACACAGGTGGACAAAAACAAGTGACATCATCAAGTTGACAACCAATCAGGACTTACACATGTATGCGTGTGTGTGCGTGTATGTATGCATGTATGTGTATGTTTGTGTATGTATATATATATATAATGTGTGTGTGTGTATGTGTGTATATATATATATATATATATATATATATATATATATATATATATGCAGGGCAGGGAATCGTCAATTAGTAATAAAATTAATAATTAACAATTTTGCCGGGTAGCTCAGTATGTTGGAGAAGCAGGTTACTGTCAATCCTTATATATTTATGATTATTATTATATATATATATATATATATATAATATTACATACATATATTATATATATAAAGTCGTATTATTACCTTTATACCCTACTTTTCTTATATTATATATATGTGTGTGTATGTGTGTGTGTGTGTGTGTGTGTGTGTGTGTGTGTGTCTGTATGTATGTAATTTTGTTCTTTTTTGCTTCAGTCATTTGACTGCGGCCATATTGGAGCACCAGCTTCAGTCGAACGACTTGATCCCAGAACTTATTCTATCAGTCTCTTTTGCTCAACCGCTAATGTTACCGGGATGAAGACACACCAACAATAAATTAGTTAATTCAAATAAACAAACAATAAAATTAACAATAACAACAAGAGGATATTGCACAAAGAATGTATTAGTTTTGACACTCAATAAAAAGAGAGAATTTTTGACGTTTCGAGCATAGCTCTTTGTCGGAAAGGAGAAACGGAAAAGTCCAAAGAAGAAAAACAAGCCACCAACAACACATGTGTAGTTACATTGCTCTATAACAAACTGAGGAAAAAAAACCCTTCAAAGGGGCCACTCGTACTTCAGTTGGATACCATATAGATATTGGTATGATTTAATAAATGATAAAGACAAATTAAATATAGAGATATTCTCTTAGCAATCCAATAATTTATTTGTATTACAATATTAGATTAAAAATTATGAATATATAACATAACATAATATTATATAAATATACATATAAATATTCATTAATTAGCTCATCCAATTTAAATTGGCTGTGTTATTCAAAATGCCTTAGACCACAGTGAATGTGCCAAGAGATTATCTCTGGTAGACAGATAAAAGCACAGATTTTTAGCATTTGTTGTCTACTCAAAATGATTTCTTTTGATGTTTACCACAGTGTAGATTACATTGCCTAAGCCAAACTAAAGAATATGCATGTATTTGTCATAATGTATATTGGATTCGTTTTTATTTTGTGTTTTTTTATTCTTTTTGGTTCACAATGTTTTTTTTTATTCTTTCAGACATAGATTCTGTGATGATTATCAGAAAATTTAGGTAAAAAGTGCAAAAAGAAAAAAAAAATTAATTAAAAAATTGATAAACTGAAATAAAAGAGGAAATGTGCAGACAAGAAAATATAACAAACATGTGCAAAAAAAAATATGAATTTTTCAAAAATTTTATGAAGATTTCTGCTTCAGTAAATTTGCCATTTTGTTGAATCAATTACAAATTATTATATTTCAATAAATTTGATTCTGTTGTCTTTGGTGTATTTCTTTTCTTTTTCATGATTTTTCTTTTATTACCTTCATTCACTAAAATCAATATTTTTAGCCGAGTCAAGAAACACAAAAGAAACGTTAAGCATAATAATAATAATAATAATAATAATAATAATAATAATAATAATAATAATAATAATAATAATGATAAAGAGTGCTTAATAATTGATGTGGCAGTGCCAGGAGATCAACATATCATCATGAAAGAAAGAAATAGAAAAGGTTGATAAATATGGAGACCTGGGAATTGAGATCGTTAAGATGTGGCAGCTACAAGAGTCAAACATAAAGGTTATCCCTACTGTCATCAGAGCATTGGGTTCAATACCACCCAATCTGAAAAAGACATTTGAAAACCTTAGAGATACCCTACAATCTAGATGTATTGCAAAAGTAAGCATTACTTGGAACTGAACACACATTGCATAAAGTACTGTCTGTCTGAGGTCCTTGTTGTGACTTGACAAACAGTACAAACCCAGTTTTTATCATGGGGCAGGTCCAAGTTTTTGCAAATTACCCAGTGAATATACTATGCTGCCCTATCATGCCCGTTAAGACACTCTGTAGGCGCAAGAAAACTGCACATGGAAACAGCATTATTATTATCATTATTATTATTATTATTATTATTATTATTATTATTATTATTATTATTATTATTATTATTATTATAGTGGTTTCAAGTTTCAGCAAACGGCCATCAATTTTTTGAGGTGAAGATGTCTAGTTGATTACATTGACCCTAGTGTTTGACTGGTACTTTACTATATCAACCTGGAAAGAATGCAGGGCAGAGTCACCCTCCATGGAATATGAACACAGAACATTATGACGAGGAACAATTACTACAAAGCTTTTTCCAGATGTTCTGACGATTCAGCCTGCATATCACCTTTATGATAATAATAATAATAATAATAATAACAAGAGCACTCAGAGAGCGCAAACCTCCACCAAGGCAACACCAACGTCCTCTAAACAATTAGCCAGAGATGATTTTTAAAATGAGAATATCTGAAATAAACGGCATGAGGTCCAGTGAAGTGGTACTGGCAACAACCACGCTTGAGTGGTACTTTTTACATGCCACTGGCACAGGACCAGTCAGCCAGCACTGGCATCCACCACACTCGAATAGTGCTTTTTACATGCCACTGGCACAGGAGCCAGTCAGGTGGCACTGGCAACGACCATGCTCGAATGGTGCTTTTTACGTGCCAAAGGCACCCCAGTTGCTTTTTGATGGTACGAACATACTACTGATATATATTCTAGCCATGATGCTTCCATCATTTCCTTCTCACCTTCTATTATATCTCAGTCTCTCTCTCTCTCTCTCTCTCTCTCACTCTCTCTCTCTCTCTCTCTCTCTCTCTCTCTCTCTCTCTCTCTCTCTTGCTCCCTCTCTTAGTCTTTCAGACATGGTGTATCTTGAAACACATTCCAGGTCTTTTTCCTACCTTTAAGACGTCACAGTGTAATTTGAAAAGAGAGTTGGCTGCTCTTTCAGACAGGTCGAGCAAACCGCATAGAACCAAACCACCCGCGCGCACACACACACACACACACACACACACACACACATATCCACATTCCAGGTCCCCACCCACCACCATCACCATCCACTGCCGTTGACTCAAAAGCATAGTAATGTTTTAATGACAGCTTGTTTCATACATACCCACCCGTACAACAGCATTGCGATTGTGCCATTAATACGAAAACCTTTCTTTGAATACTCCTTGTATCAACAGAGGCTATGTACTTACCATTATTGGCACTAGATAATATACCGATGTCTAACAGATCTCTTTTGTGCTGCGTGCTGATTTTCAAGTTAAATACTGAAGAATTTTCCAGGGACTCTTTTCGATTGGCGCTTATCCTTTTGATCTTTTGCAATTATCAGAATATTGCTCATATAACGACAGCCAGTGTACAAGGAAAACATCATTTCTGGAACAATATTACTGCCAACGCCATGAAAGCTAACCAGTATGCATACTTGTGAGAGGTATATAATATGTATGTATATATATATATATATATATATATACATATATATATCTATTTTATTTATCTGTATTTATGCATTTATATAAATGTGTGTGTATATATATATATGTATATATGTATATGTGTGTATTTATCTATCCTGCTATCTAGTTGTGTGTGTGTGTCTGTGTCTACACACACATATATACACACTCACATTCATACATATAAAGTATGCGCACAGCACATATTCATATGTATTGTATATATCATAAATACATGTGTGTGTGTGTGTGTGTGTGTGTGTGTGTGTGTGTGTGTGTAATGTATCTGCTTGCATGACCCCCTATATATGCACACACACATACACACACATGTGCACATACATATATATGCACAATTGTACTATTGTATATGTGTTTGTATGCATATATATATATATATATGTGTGTGTGTGCGTGCATATGTAAATGTGTGTGCATGTGTGTGTCAGTAGCATTATGTAATAAAGTATATATAATGTTCATGCATGATAAGCTATATTTTAGATTATATACATATTTATACATGCATACCTGTATGTATATATATATATATATATATATATATATATGTGTGTGTATATATATATATATATTGATAACTATATGTGTGTGAATAACTTTTCTTTGAAGCATGCGTTATTGCAAAAAATATATCTGTGCTACACTTTTAACTTTTATATGTAGGATTTTTTCACATTCCCCTATATCTACACAGGTCTTTGGAACACACACATTAATATATACACTCAATATGTGCACAATACACACACAGACA
>NC_068998.1:7004640-7006317 GCF_001194135.2 Octopus bimaculoides | reverse complement strand
CCCCCCCCCCCATATCTCAACTCCTCACATCTGATAATACATGCAGATAAAAGAACGCAAAATAAAGTATCTTGCTCAGTGACACAACGCGCCGCCGCCACCGGGAATCGAACTCATGATCTTACGATCGTGAGACGAATGCCCTCACAACTAAGCCACGCGCCTTCCAAACAGGTTGTACAGTTCATCCTTTCGATCACTGAATACAAACCGTGACTCGCGTGACCTCCGTTTCAGTGATTTTCCTGAGTCACCATCACACCCTTGAAGCCTGCCTGGGAAACGAAAACTCGATCTCGCAATCGTAAGCACAACAGCATAATTACTAGGCAATGAGACTAGGTATGCGGTAAAGAAAAGACACTATTAATTTAATTATTAATATTGCTTTGATAATTTCATCAAATGCAGAAGATTACACCAGGCACGTTTTGGGCTTATTATATCTCTTATATTTTTGTCATGTTACAAAATATCATTAGTCATTGAGCAAGTATTCTTTTTGTTATCATGTAAATTTATCTGCATGTACCTTACCGACAATAAAATCTTTCAAAAACAGCTGGCACAAAAATAAATTTCTTACAAAATATATGCATAAACATTGAGAAGACAATTACAACACGAAACATTATGTAGTTTAACATGATATAGAGTCAAAATGTGGAAATAAAAATAGCAAGAAACTTCTTAACATTAATCAGGATTCGCTTCCCACCTGGACAAAAATATCAGAAATTATTGTACAAAAATAATGCGAAAGTAAGCCATAGTTGCATGTTTAGTGTAGCATCTATTATACAAAAAATAAATAAATAAAAGTATAAAAATAACTTTGGAAATAAATGAACATGACAGCAAATGCAATTGCAACATCCTGAGCAGCTGGCTGCTCAATCAAAAATTTCAGAAAATAGTTATTGCATACCATGCCAGAGTAACAGCAAGCAATGATAAACAGACTAGCTGCATTGAACTGACAGAAAAATTGTCTCAAATGCTGCTACATACAGCATGTTAGCAGTTTCCACTTTCCAAATAAGTAACAATGTAACCGATTTATCCAAATATAACTTAATACTGAAGGTGAAAAGCAACTTGCAGCATATAAATCAAATGAGCGATCGTAAAAATTTGTCAAAATTTACTCTGGGGAAGTTGAGTGTGCAACCAATGTTTGGCAGAAAAATATTGTATATTAACACAATTCTGTAACGAACCAATGAAATAGATTTTGCGCAGTTATTTGGTCTACTAGAAATAACAGCAAAATCTATCCTGGAAATCAAACCATGCTATCTTATAGCAAGAACACACAGGATCATGTAATCATAGATGCATACGGTCGGAAAAAAATTATGAAAGACTCGTGCTTGGAACACCAATAATGCAAAGCTACATGTTGCAAGAATGAAGCTGCAGAAATTCAGACTTGGGATACGAGACTTTACCACATCCTCCATTTTCTCCTGATCTTTCACCCTCTGACTACCATTTTTTAAGCATTTAAGTGATAAAGTGATAAAGCTTCCCGGTCCAAACCGGAGGTGGAATCAGCTTTCAAAGGTTTCTTTGTATCAAAACCAATAAGTTTTTATCAACGAGGCATAAATAATCTCGTTGATCGATGGCAAAAATACATAGATGTTCATGGGTCACACTTTGACTAATTAAAAC
>NC_068998.1:7003518-7004005 GCF_001194135.2 Octopus bimaculoides | reverse complement strand
TAGTAGTAGTAGTAGTAGTAGTAGTAGTAGTAGTAGTAGTAGTAGTAGTAGTAGTAGTAGCAGCAGCAGTAGTAGTAGTATATAATTTTAAACCACAACAACCACTATGATAGTCCTCTTCTATTTTCCGCTGGTTTGTTGTTTTCTGTCGTTGAATTGAATTTATTCATTATGCATGTGTGTCAGTAACTCTGTACGTATGAGCATCTGTGTGTCCCTGCATGTGTGCCTGAGTTTGTGCTCGTGTAAGTATGTGTATATATGTGTGCGAGTGAGAGTGTGAATAAATAAATGTGTGAGTGTAAGAAAGAATTCTATAGGTTTATATTGAGGGCGTTCTGTTTCTTTTTTAAAAAAGTTACATACATATATACAGATTTACATAACTACATAGTTATATGTGTAAATATAGGCACACACACACATATATATGCACATACACGTGTGTGCATGAGAGCTTGTGTGTAAACATATATATATATATATA
>NC_068998.1:6998982-7002304 GCF_001194135.2 Octopus bimaculoides | reverse complement strand
ATTGGTAAAATGGTTTCTATAAATAATTTGTAAACATTGGGACAAGTTGTTGTACATATCTGCCTCCCTGCTCTCTCCCTCTTTTTCTCTCCATCGCTCTTTTTCTCTTCCCCTCCCTCTCTCTCTCTCTCTCTCTCTCTCTCTCCCTCTCTCTCTCTCTCTCTCTCGTTATCGCTCTCTCTTAATGCAATATTTATCGCAATTTTATTCCTTGCATCAGCTTCTCAAACTGCAATGCAGCGTGCTTGGAAAGAATTGCCATTTTCAAATTGTTTCTGTAACTGTTTCTCTATCATCAGATTTGTCATCATCATCATCATCATCAACACCACCACAATCATCATTGTAAACAGCATCATCATTATGATGCATTGTTGACGGTTCTGCAGGGAAGATGTGTTCAACTATTTTCTCCAGCCAATGGCATATATGAACTTCTACATATAGAACGCAGTAGAGAATTAGGCTAGCACTATGCTGGATAGCCTTATTTGCATAATTGTCATAATGGACAAAACACATTACAGAGAAAGGTCTTATAACAACAACAAAAAATAGAAAACGATGAAGATAAATTAACAATGAGTAAAAATGGTAAATAAATGGAGAAATCAAATTAAAAAGATAACTTAATGAAAAGGATGTTGGATTACCCCACTATTTCGAGGTGAAAAAGGTAACTTTTATGGACTGCTAAAAATCTATAAACGCAAAGAAATTAATAACAGCTTGAAGAATTTCCATACACCGTATGTGAAAAATTTTAAACCAAGTGATCTAAAATGATGCCCAATTGTTGCAGAGCCAACATCTAGCACTCAAACATTAAGCAATTTTTTTGAAATAAGTTTGAAACCTTCGTGCAAATCCATCCGTAGTTTCGTCAAAGATGACCTCGACTGCCTAAACCATGTTCTAGAAATAGTAGAGAAAGGGACGATCCAGGTGAGGTTTGAGATAATCAGTATCTGCACAAATATTCCCTATGGATTAGCATTGGAAGCAGTAGAAATCTGGATCGAGAAATAACCACAATGAATTCAGGAAATATTCCCAAAAGAGTGTATATATGAAGGATTACGATTGGTTGTGGAAAACAATTACTTATTTGATAAATGATATTGCCTACAAATGTAAGACACAGTAATGGGAATGGCAGTTGCACAAACGTTCACGAAACTAGTAATGGGAAAAACGGAAAGAAAATTCTATAACTTGTCTGGAATTACATTTGATCAACATTTCCAATCCTATTTAATAGACAACTGGAAAAGATTCTTGGATGGCTGCTTCATAGTTTTGAACAAAAGTAAGGAAGGTTTTACAAGATTCCTTAAATTAATAAACAGCATTCATGAATCGATCCAGTTCACTATGGAAATGAGTGAAACAGAACGCTCTTTTCCGGACATAATGCTAATTATAGAAAACGAGATTGTTACAACTGATCTCTACTACATGGACACAGGCTCACACCAATATTTAGATTTTAGAACCTGCTACTTTTCCCTCACAGAAAGAAACAATCTATTCAGTATGGCAAGATGTATATGCTCAAATGTTACAGACAAAAAACAGACGAGAGAAACAGCTGATGGAACTAAACATGTTCCTTCTGAAGCAGTAATACCATCCAAATTCAAATAAATCATGTCATAATCAGAGCAGAAGAAGTCCCAATGTCTGACTTGAAGAGAAAACGCTAACACTGAGAGTAAAAATAAGAGCACAAACACAAATATTTCGTTTGTAGTGACCCATAATCCTGGAAACCACATCCTGCATTTGGCCTGACAAATAGCTAAAGGGTCACAAATCAACAGCAGAAGGCAACCACCAAACTTCAAAAGACTCCTAACAAGGGTGAGGCTCACGATGGAGAAAGAAATAATTCAGGTAACAAACTATGGAGACTCTTGTGGGACGTGTGGAAAAAACGTTTGAGAAATGGGAAGGAATTAAAGGTGAAGGCAAACCTGAATGGCAAAACATAAACTATCATCTCTACTGCATTGTATAGCCTCAATGCAAAGAGAATTACATGGGAGAAACAGGAACAGAACTTAACAACTGCATGAGTGTGAAGCAACAAATTAAAAACATTCATCTCTTAGAAATGCTTCATATTGTTAACATCTAGAGATTTGTGCAAATGGAAAATTCAAAATATTACTTTCTAAAAAAAATAAATGACGAAAATGATCAACTACAATATGCAAAAGAAAAATGCTTTATATGAATTCTAAATCCAAAGCTAAACCGGAGATATCTAGCACCATTATTAAAAACGACTTCCTCTATATGGATTAGTTCAGAACGTGTGTGTTTAAAAAGTTGAACAACAAAAGCACTAGCACACAAAATACATACAATATGAAAACTTTTTCAAAAACTGTCATGACATACAGTTTCTTAAGAATTTTTTAAATGGTTAATAACTTTAGAAAAAAAAATCTCTCTTTGAATGCAGTGAGAATAGTGAGTACTTTTGGCAAAACCTTATAAAATATGTATCGATGTATACATGCATATGGATGTGTATGTATGCGTAAATACATATACATACATATGTATGCATGCATGTATGTATGTATGTATGTATGTATGTATGTATGTATGTATGTATGTGTATATATATATATACATATATATCTATATGTATGTATGTATATGTATGTATATATATGTATATATATTTATATATACACACATACATAGAGAGAAAGACAAAGAGAGAAAGAAAGAAAAAGAGAGAAAGAAAAAGAAAGGGAAAGAAAGAGAAAGAAAGTGAAAGAGAGGAAGAAAGAGAAAAAGAAAAAGAAAGGTAGATAGATAGATAGATAGATAGATAGATAGATAGATAGACTGACGGACAGATAAATAGATGGAGAGAGACAGATAGAGAGAGATAGAAAGGTAGGGAAGTAGGTAGGTAGGTAGATAAATAGATAGAAATTCATATCTCTCTCTTTGTGTATATATATATATGTGTGTGTGTGTGTGTGTGTGTGTGTGTAGAAACACACACACATATATATACATATATATACGCACACACATTCACATGTATATATAAACGCTCAATGTATGTGTGTGTGTGTGTGTTATTTCTTTACTGCCCACAAGGGGCTACACACAGAGGGGACAAACAAGGACAAACAAACGGATTAAGTCGATTATATCGACCCCAGTGCGTAACTGATACTTATTTAATCGACCCCGAAAGGATGAAAGGCAATGTCGACCTCGGCGGAATTTGAACTCAGAACGTAGCGGCAGACGAAATACCGCTAAGCATTTCGCCCGGCGTGCTAACTTTTCT
>NC_068998.1:6997339-6998009 GCF_001194135.2 Octopus bimaculoides | reverse complement strand
ATATATATATATATAATCATAAATATATAAGGATTAGCAGTAGCCTGCTTCTCCAACATACTAAGAATTCAGAAATAGCAGTCAAAGAACTACTGATTCCAAAACTACAAATTTTTCTCTAATGGATAGCACGGGACTTTTTTCTATGCGGGACTATTTATGACACACACTGAATTAAATTCATTGGGGTGAGAGATTTTAAACTCACTGGCCGATAATTTTCTTAGTGTCTGCTTCACGTGGTCTTGATGTCGCATGGTCAAAATTAACGTGAGTTATTTAGACATTGGCAAATTTATTAGAATAGTGTGGCTGAAGATCGGAATGGGGGAATTCATACCTTTAACCGTGAAACGTCGTACCCAATTAACTAAAGGCAGGTTTGTTTTTTACTCTTCTCTTCTGTTTTTTGTTCTGTGTGTACTATAGATATCGCTATCCATTAGAGAAAAAATTGTAGTCTTGGAATCAGTAGTTCTTTGACTGCTATTTCTGAATTCTCAGTATGTTGGAGAAGCAGGCTACAGCTAATCCCTATATATTTATGATTATAAATGGTTTTACCGATAAAGGTTTTTTCATACTGAGCTACCCGTCAAAATTGTTAATTATTTTATTACTAATTGACGATTCCCTGCCCTATATGTCTATCTATATATATATGTATATA
>NC_068998.1:6996122-6996837 GCF_001194135.2 Octopus bimaculoides | reverse complement strand
CTCTCTCTCTCTCTCTCCTTTGTCCCTGTCTCCCCTCTTTTCTCCTTTCTCTCCCCTATTTCTTTCTGCCATATCTCTCCTCTCTTCTTTATATCTCTCATCTTTTACCCTCTCTCTCTCTCTTCCCTCTCCCCCCCCTCTCTCCTCCGCTTCTTTCTTCCATATTTCTCTTCTCTCTTCTCCCTTCTCTCTCTTCTCCCTTTTCTCTCATTCCCTCTCTTCCCCCACTCTCTCTCTCCCACTCTCCCCTTCTCTCTCCCTCTCTCTCCCCCCTCTCTCTCTCTCACCCATTAAAGATCAGCTCGTCTTTTATCAAATGGAACCTTTATATTCTGGGTATATTCTTCTTGTTTGCAATTGGTAAGGAATCAGAATTCTCCCTGCAATAACATGCTATGTCCACCAAGGGGAAAACTGCTATAATTGAGTTCATCAGTGTCAAAACCAAATGCATTTACTGATAAACACACTGTTATTTCATCGTTACGAATTCTTCTTTCTCTTTTTCTCTTTTCTCTTTTTCTTTTCATTTTTCTTTTCTTTTTCTGTTTTCTTTTCTTTCGCTTTTCTTTCCTTTCTTCGCGTCTTTCTTCACTCAATGCTTGATTTGATTTTCATGTATAGCTATTTCATTCCTGATGGTAGCAATGATGATGCTGACGATGATGAGGAGGAGGAGGACGGGAGGACGGAGGACGGGAGGACGGAGGACGGG
>NC_068998.1:6995376-6995801 GCF_001194135.2 Octopus bimaculoides | reverse complement strand
AGGTGGAGGCGGAGGCGGCGGAGGCGGCGGCGGCAATGGAAGCCGCGGAGGCGGTGGCGAGGAGGAGGAGGAGGTGGAGAGGAAAAGAGGGTTGCAGTGGAGTGGTGAAGGAGAGGACAAGGGGAAGACAAGCAACATGAGGAGCAGGAAGAGGAGCAGGGGGAAGAACAGGATGGTGGCAGATGGAGGATGTTGTGATTGCAACCATTACTACCATCATGGCAATAATGATATTGATGATGATGATGATGATGATGATGATGATGATGATGATGATGATGATGATGGTTTGTGTTGGTTATGGTGTTGATGATGGCAGTAGTAGTGATTCTGGTAATGCTTATATGTTCGTTGTGGTGGTGGTGGTGGTGTGATGCATGTGTTAGATGTGTTAGTATGGGTGGTAGTGTTGGTGGTGGTGGTGA
>NC_068998.1:6994659-6995366 GCF_001194135.2 Octopus bimaculoides | reverse complement strand
TGGTGTGATGCATGTGTTAGATGTGTTAGTATGGGTGGTAGTGTTGGTGGTGGTGGTGGTGTGATGCATGTGTTAGATGTGTTAGTATGGGTGGTAGTGTTGGTGGTGGTGGTGATGTCAGCATTGGTAGTAGCGGTTGTGTTGGTAATAGTGGTGTTAGAGATGGCAGTGATACTGATAATGGTAATAGCAGTGGTCGTGGTAGTGGTGGTGGTTGTGGTTGTAGTAGTGTGCATAAGCTCACACACGTATGCTCATACATAGTTTATTTACCAAATACGTACAGTGCTTCTGCTGCAGAGCTGGAGTGTTGTGCATTTGTGGTTAAACCTACAGCATCTTCATTCCTGTTTAACTTAAGGACAGTAGAATAGTGCCTTGCAAACTGAAGAGCAAACCAGAAAATGCTTTATTATGGATATCCCAGAAATATGTAAGAGAGATACTTAATCTAAGAACAAGGAATATATTCTCAGTATATATAAAATTGAAATTATTGCTGCATTTTCGAGTGGTTTATAAATGCATTTGGTTTGATAATGAAGAAAAGCCTGTGCATTATGGTGTACACCAAAATACCAGACAATAATGGTAGTATTATACTCCTTGACAGCGTTCTAGATGGCAGTACCGTCAAAAAGTATCGAAACTATTGTGACTTCTAACCAGCAGCTGATGAAGGGAGTAGTGGAGGAGGAGGAGGAGGA
>NC_068998.1:6993483-6994235 GCF_001194135.2 Octopus bimaculoides | reverse complement strand
AAGCACAGTTGGAGCTATGCAGCAAGAAATTGGCTTCCTTGCCACATGTTTCTGGGTCCAGCCAGACTGCATGGCACCTTCGGCAAATGTGTATATTATAGCCTCAGACTAAAAAGAAACTGAAAAGAAGCCCATCGTATATGTGTGTGCATGTGTGTGTGTATGTGTATGTGTGTGTCAGTGTGTGTCCCCAATCTCTGCTTGACAACCCATGTTCATGTGTTCACATTCATTTACCTCCCGGTCACTTGGGAATTTGGCCAAAGAATAAGTATCAGGATTAAAAGAGAAAAAGATTAGTACTGGTGCCAATACTTTCGACTAAAAAATTCTTGGATGTGGTGCTCCAACATGGCCACAGTCTAATAATTGCAGCAAGTAACACATCAGAGATAGTATTCTGTGTGTTTTATCATAAAAGTACATGATTATCCCCATCAAAACATTATGCAACAGAAATCTATAGTATTCGTCTAATGAATGCTTGCATTCTCTTCATGTACATTAAATGAAATAAACTTAATCAAGGAAACTGATAATTACTTGTTTTCTTTTTTTCCGTATAAGCAGTTAAGCAGGCATAAGCAATTGGAATACATACATACATATATATACATGTGTGTGTGTGTATGTGTGTATACAGTCATATATTTGTGTGTATGTATGTATGTATGTATATGTATATATGTGTCTGTGTAAATATATATATATATATATATATATATATATATATATATATATATATATATATA
>NC_068998.1:6988809-6993147 GCF_001194135.2 Octopus bimaculoides | reverse complement strand
TTTGGAGAGCATCATAATGTGACATAGTATTCTATGATGAATTATCCTCGGATTAACTTTGTTTTGATGCTGGCAAGATAGTTTCAATTTTGCTGCTGTTTTTCCTTTCTTTCTTTCTCTCTCTCTTTCTTCTTGATTCTCCCACTCTCTCTCTCTCTCTCTTTTCCTTCCCTTCTTTTCTCTTTCTTTCTTCAGATACAATTTAGATAAAAAGAAAACTAACATAAAATTTGTTTGTTTGTTTTTTTTAATCTTAGAATCGTTTAAACAAATATAATCAGCATTCATAAAACACAGGGTACATTTAAAACATAACTGCACCAACCAGAAAACAAGAGTTCAATTCATACCAGAAATATATTTGTGGTGGTTTTATATATTTTTCATTGTTAGTTTTGTTTTTCTTCTTCTTTAGCCCCAACTCAGCATGATCCAGCTGACCTGAGATGAAAGCCATTCTGGCTTTCACCATGCTGATTATAATAATTTGGTGAGCTGGCTGAATCATTAGAGCACTAGAAAAAATACTTTCTTTGGAACCTTTACATTCTAAGTTCAAATCACACCGAGATCAACTTTAGCTTTTCATCATTTTGGTGTTCATAAATTAAAGGATCAGTCAATAACTGGGGTTTATGGTATCAGCTAAACTTCTCCCTCAAAAATTCTCACTCAATAATAATAATAATAATTATGATAATGGTAATGATGTAGATGATGATGATAATGATGATTACAGTAGGCACAAGGCCTGATAATAATAAAACAAAGAAGAATATGTATGTATATATGTGTGTATGTTTTGTTTTTAAATATGGATCAGACATAAGAAGCTATTAATGATTGTATCGTGTATTCTATACTATTTTACTTTTCCTATGAAGTGTTGTTTTCATTACAATTATCTGATATTGATACACATATAGCAATGTCACTAGTACAGGATCTTTAGCAGCAAAAGCAAAAACGAATGTTAAATATGTCAATTTTTTAAAATAAAAATTAATAAATGTATAAATGTCATCAACACCAGCTACTGTAAATTTTAATTAATTTTTCATCTTATTTGCATTTGTAAATCAAAATCGGAAAAATAAAGAAAGAAATGGTTCGCTAAGGTGACTGACATTAAACACATTTCAAATGTCCTACTAAATACAAATAACAACAACATTAACAATAACAACGATAAAATATTGATAATAATACAACTAATAATAGCAACAGCAACAATAAAGATTTTCTTTTCTACTTTTTTCAGTAAACATGTTTTGTATGAACAAAATCTTTTAATCAGATTACAGTAGTGTTTTGATAGTTTCATTTTGTGTGATTAAATAAACTTATTTTTTAAAAACGATGCATTTCTATAGCTTTCATTAATTGTCTTTGAGAGAATTGTGATTTCAAAATAAATAAAATAATTCTCTGGAGTTGGTGCACTGGTTGTTTAATTACGAAATCCATTAAGGTATTTTATTTTACAAGATTTTTTTTTATTTTCAAAATAAACAACAAAGCCTAACATACGAAATCCTATTGTGAAAATGATTTTCTTATTCCCATATAATTTACTTTCAGTTTTCTAAAGTTTAGAAATGAAAATCCTTTTCAAATATTATGATTTATTATATTTAATTTGAAATCTGTTTATTTCTTTCAATATTATTTTTCTTTCTTTCTCTATGTTCTATATGTTGTCAATCTGTTGCCAACAAACAGAGTGAAGATCTGACTTACTGTCACACTGTTTGCTGTCTTTCAAATTTTAATCAGTTTAAATTCCTGTTGCCAGCAAACATAGCAAAAGTCTTACTTACTTCAGTTTGCATTCAGACCACTATGTTAAATGAAATGCTTATTCACATTGTTTTGAATTAATCATGCATTTTCTCATAGCTTAGAAATATTGACGATGTGATTGTTTATTTTTAGAATGACATTGTAGGGTAGGTGTAAGAGGCTGAACTTAACTAGTTTGAACATTAAACAGGCAGAATATTTGGGCCAAAAATGACGGGTTTAAATGGTAAATGGTTAGATTTTTGTTGCCAGTATACATATTGTCATAGTTCACCAGCATTCAAATTTTAATCATTTTAGATTTGTGTCACCAATATCGTGGCACTCCGTCGGTTACGACAGCGAAGGTTCCATTTGATCCGATCAACAGAACAGCCTGCTCATGAAATTAATGTGCAAGTGGCTGAGCACTCCACAGACACATATACCCTTAACGTAGTTCTCAGAGAGATTCAGTGTGACACAGAGTATGACATGGCTGGCCCCCTTTGAAACAACAACAGAAACAGGAAGAAAGAGTGAGAGAAAGTTGTGGTGAAAGAATACAACAGGGTTCACCACCACCCCCTGCCGGATCCTCGTGGAGCTTTAGGTGTTTTTGCTCAATAAACATTCACAACATCCAGTCTAGGAATCGAAACTGCGATCCTACGATTGAGAGTCTACTGCCTTAGATACTGGGCCATTGCACCTCCACTGTCACCAACATATATAAAGAAGATATGACTTATGGCTACACTGTTTACCAGTTTGTAGATTTTAACCATTTTGGATTTCAGAGTTATATTCCTGGTTGTTTCCAATAAGATTTTCTATTAAAGTTAGTAAATTTTCACTTTATTACAAATGTAATTTCAAATGCTAATTCACTGCTTCTCTGTCTATTTACTTGTCTTTCAAGAAGCCAAATAGTATCAATGCTGCTTTAAAATGTGTTTAGTAAAGCCACCTATTCAGAAACTATAATAATCTATAAGGATTAGTGGTTGATTAATTGCTGTCTATGCAGAGGCTGAGCAGATGAGAGATAAACTATAAGATGATTCAATGGCAAATGTGAAAAGTTGGAGAAACAAGATTCCTTCTTCTTTTTACACATGCAAGCCACAAAAAAATGGAAAGAAATCAAAGACTGTCTGTATATAAGCCAAGAAGTGTTAGATAGAAATTTAAAAGATTTGGTGAAAATTGTTGATCCCAGGATCAAACTGGTTCTGTTCAGAGAGAAAGTCAATTTCCAGTGGAGATTTTCAACAAATATTAGTTATCATTACAGACAGAAGCAGAGGCAGTTTGCAACTACATGACATCGAGTTTTGTCCTACATCAAAGCATTTTTGGCCTGTGTCAGACCTAGGCTGACCAAATCCTTGTGAATGAATTTGGCAGATGGAAACTGTGGAAGTTTGACATATATATCTGTGTGTGGTGGGGTGTATGTGTGTGTGTGTGTGTGTGTGTGTGCATGCATGTGTGTGCCTGTATTTGTGTTTGTCCTCCACCACTGCTTGACAATTATTGTAGAATTGTTTACGTCACTACAACTTAGTGGTTCAGCAAAAGAGTTTGATATAAATACCAGACTTAAAAACGTGTTCTGGACTTGATTTGTCTGACTAAATTGTTCAAGGTGGTGCCACAGTATGGGCCTCAGCTCTTCAGCTGAAACCAGAAAATGCCACAAACAGAAAACATTCAAATGAATTGATATTCACAGAAACCAGAAGAAAAACAAAACAAACAAAACTGAATTTAACAGTTTCATATTTTGTGAAGGAGGCGGTTCCAAAATAAAAGAAGCAAATAGTGAAATTATTACAATTCAGTGATGAAACGTTATACTTCATTGCAGTGACAGTATTTCATTAGTTTTTCACCGTAATTTCATATAGAAGTACATGGGTGAGTCAGAAAGATTTTCAAGAATTATCTTTTTAGCACTGAATAATTCTGATGCTGATCTCATCAATGACAAAATAGTGAAACAGTTTCCACGGGATAAAAGGGTTTTATTCAGCCATTACCAATGGTTACGTCAGGAAGACCCCTACTGAATTCACTATAGGATGCTTACATACACTAAATGTTTTAGCCTTGCAATCACCGACATATCAACATTGAAAAATAATGCTGTAATTATCCAGCTGTGTACTATTGAACAAGCTAATGGCATGCATAATGGTACACATTCAGTTATTCAAGCAACCATCATTAAGGCAAATATTATAACTGAATGCAATCATCATGGAAAAATTGTCTTCATTCCAAGAGTGGCCATTCTCTTTGGGAAAATGAGGAGTTCCCATTTATGTCAATCAGAGAAACAATTTCCTATTAAATTAACAATGGCGATGACAAATATCTTCTGGCTGTGCAAGCCGACACTGCAAGAGCAATGACTCCACAAATACTATAAACATCATAATTCATTAAATGAAATCTATTCTACAAGCATTGCATATATAATAGATGCATACAATGTATAGCACTACCATATATATATATGTGGATAAGTATGTATATATATATATATAT
>NC_068998.1:6985158-6988681 GCF_001194135.2 Octopus bimaculoides | reverse complement strand
TATATATATGGAGAGACAGAGAGGGGGGTAGTGATATAGATAAACACGATTAAGCTTGGGTCATGTGTACATATACACACATGTACATTATATATATATATATATATATGAGCATACATACACATATACTCACGTATACATATATATGTATACACACACATACATACATACATACATACATACATACATATAGACACATTGACACATATATCTACATATATCCAGGAGTATGAAGAAACACAACTGAAATTCAAAATGTTTCTGTGAATAAAAGTAATTCTGGTTAATATTTTGCTATATATCTTCACCTTGTATTTAACTTACCAAATATCATATTTTGTACTCGTGATTGTTGATTTTAGAAAATTTTAGATAATAAAAAATAGTTTTAAAAATTATTTTAAATTCAAAATGTAGTTAAATAATAAATGTATCTTTATACTATGTCGCTCAAACTTGTCTTTATTTCAGTTTTAAAATAATATATTTTATATTTGTAATTTTTTTCATTAAAAGAACCTTAAATATAAAAAAAAATTTGAAAACATTAAATACAATTAAAAAGTATCAGAATTTAAAATGTATTATAGTCCAATGATAAATGATCTCATATTCTGCTATAATTCTTTTACTTTAATTATAAAATTGTATATTTTAACTTGCTGATTGTTGATTATAAAACTTTTTAATATTAAAACAATTTTCAAAAAATTAAATTTAAACTTTAAAAATATCTGAATTTCAAAATATATCTGCCACATCTCTTAGATTTGTATTTTAGCTATGACATGATATATTTTCAATTCTGAATTATTGATAAAATTTTTATATATCTAAAAAGTATTTTCAACGAATTAAATATAATTTCAAAAAATGTGCAATTCAAAAATTATTATTCTCTGGGAATAAAGCCATTTAATATTCTACTACAGCTCTTAAAATTGCTTTTAATTCAAAGAATGATATAATATATTATTGTATTTCTGATTGTTTATAGAAATAGTTTGAAAATATCAAAACATATTTTTCAAACAATGAAACATAATTTTTTACAGGAAATATCTGAAATATAAAATGCATCATTTTATGTGAATATATCATAAATTTATATTCCTATTCTGCTATATCTAAGAAAATTATATTTAAGTTAAGAAATTTTGGTGCAAGGCGAGCAATTTAGAGGGTGGGTTAAGTTGATTACATTAACCAGTGATCAACTTTATTTTTTTATTGACCCTAAACGAATGAAAGGTAAAGTCAGCTCTGGCAGCGTTTGAACCCAGAACATAAAGATGGACAAAATGCTTCTTGGCATTGGGCTCAGTGTACTAATGATTCTGCCAGTCTGTCATCTTAGAAATGATATATTTTTTATTCATGACTCTTGGCTAAAAGAAAATTCAATATAAAAAGTATTTTCATAAAATCAAAT
The DNA here is from genome assembly GCF_001194135.2 of Octopus bimaculoides. Classification (NCBI taxonomy): domain Eukaryota; kingdom Metazoa; phylum Mollusca; class Cephalopoda; order Octopoda; family Octopodidae; genus Octopus; species Octopus bimaculoides. Next base: position 6,987,249 of record NC_068998.1, on the reverse strand, counting down.
ATTTTTAGAAAAATATCTGAAAATCCAAGTGAATTATCCTCTACAAATAGTAAATGAACTTTATATTCTGTTATAACTCTTAAAAGTATGTTTTTATTATGAAATGATATATTATAAATTACTAGCCATTAATTGAAATTTTGAATATCAAAAATGTTTCCAAAATATTAAGCATAATTTTTTTTTTAAATATCTGAAATTCAAAATATACTGGTTGTTGCAAATCAGTAGAAGGTGTATTTTATATTCTGCTGTACCCCCTCAGCTTGTAGTTAAGTTATGAAATTCTGTATTTTGTATTTCTGGTTGTTGATTTCAAAAAATTTAGATATCAAAAAATATTTCTTTAAAAAATGAAATATTTTTAAAAGACTTTTCAAAACGTATTATTCTATGTGAATAAGTAGTAAATTTATTTTATATGGTGTTATATCTCTCAAACTTGTATTTCAGTTATAAAACAATATGTTTTATATTCGTTATAGTTGACTTAAAGGAATTTAAAAAAAAAAATTTTTTTCTAAATTTGGAACACAAAATATATTATTTTATGCAAATAGTAAAAGTACTTTATATTCTACTATAACTCTTAAACATTTATTCTAGTTTTGAAATGACATATTTTAAATTCTTGGTTGTTGATTTTAAAAAATTTAAATATCAAACAAAAAAAATATTTTTTGATAAAATAAATTTTTTTTTTTAAAGAAATATCTGAAATTCAAATGTATTATTCTTAGCAAATAAACAGTATATCTATTTAATATTCTGCTATACCTCTTAAACGTGCATTTCGGTTATGAAATAATATAATTTGTATTCCTGATCATTGATGTATGTTATGAATTATCTTATTCTCACTTGTGTTCGATAGTTATGTTGTCATAGATTCACCCAAAGATCACTGTCTGCAGCACTTCTATTGATTGATTAATATTCTACAAAGGTGAGAGAACATGCTGCGGTAACCAACAGGTGTTTTCGACTCATTGGCTGACTGACTGACTGGAAGTTTCTTTTTCCAACAGAAAGAACTCTAATATGCAACAACATATAAAATGTATTTTTGGAACAAAAAAAATTTTAAATAGGAAAAAAACACGACAAATAGAACAACAAGAATAAACAATGATGATGAGGATGATGATGATGACGACAAAGATGACGACAATAACGATGATGATAATGATGATGATAGTTGCAGTGGTGATGATAGTAGAGTTGATGTTGAGAATGCAGCTACAGCTGATGATGATGTTGATGGTGATGGTGATAATGATGATGATGATGATGATGATGATGATGATGATGATGATGATGATGATGACGACGATGACGATGACGATGACTATGATGATGATGATGACGATGATGATGATGATGGTGAGGACAATGACGATGACGATGATGATGATGATGATGATGATGATGATGATGATGATGATGGTGATGGTGATGATGGTGATGGTGATGATGGTGATGAATAGGAAGAGGATAACAACGGTGGTGACAATAGTATTTTTCTCACATATGTTTGAAAAAAAAACACAAGAGAATGAAACATTAACACAACGTTTCGGCTAATATACCTTCCAGCCATCATCAGGTGTCTTGGGGAAAATTTCGAACCTGAGTTCTCATTCCTAAGTTATTTTTCAATGCTATTATTATTATTATTATTATTATTATTATTATTATTATTATCATTATTCAGGTCACTGCCTGAAATTGAACTCGGAATCTTGGGCATATGGCGTAGTGGTTAAGGGCATGGGCTACTAACCCCAATATTCCAATGATGTTGGTGGCGATGATGATTATGACGACAACGACGATGACGATGATGATGATGATGGTGGTGGTGGTGGTGGCGGTGGTAGCGATGATGACGTCAATGATGATGATGAATATGATGGTAATGGTGGCATTAATAGAATATGCTATGTCGTTATGAGAGTTATTTTAAGAATACCTATTAGAGTCAAATGTACTTTCACGACATGCTCTTACTGATGGAACTACAAAACTCTCGTAAGTATATCCTAATGAAGCCAGCACATGATAATAATAATGATGATAATAATAATAATA
>NC_068998.1:6978575-6983575 GCF_001194135.2 Octopus bimaculoides | reverse complement strand
CACATGACAGCTAGAATCTGCAACACACCAAACACACTTTAACCTAAATGTTTCACCTTATACCCACATGACTGCCTGATGGCCCTAAAAAATGCAACCCTATACATATACGTTTTATATGCAAAATGCATCATGATCATGTCCTTCCATTATGCAAGGGGGCACCGAAAAGTTCCTGGCTTTAAGGGTTTTGCAAAAAACCTGGCTGGAGGCCCAACTTTTCGAGTTCTTTTACAGAGATTACAAAAACTGAAGGACTGCTGCAATAATTGTTTGTAAATCTGAGTGGAGAATTTGTTGAGGCAGGTTTTTTTATGGTTGGATGCAATTCTCATTATTAATGCTCTCCTGTTTCCAAGTCAAGTAACATTTCCCATGGTCAGACATTATTCAGGGTAGACTAGAAATGAACAACACGCTCGTTTACAAGCATTATGTGATATCAAGACAAAGATACACACAAACACACACACATATACAACGGGCTTCTTTCAATTTCCATCAACCAAATCCTATCATAACGCCTTGGTTGACCTAGGACTACAGTAGAAGACAACTTCTCGAAGTGACATACTGTGGAACTGAACCCAGAAATCACATGGCTGGAAAGCAAGCTTCTTAACCTCACAACCACGTCTGTAGGGTCTAGTTATAGAAAATACATGAGCATGACATATTACAAACGAGAAATCTTCAACGAACTTTAATTTTTAACCTGTTCCATAATATCTGAGTGAGTCCATTCATTACATTTTTTTCATTAAATACAAGTATCTGGGAAAATATTGAGCAAATTAAAAATATAATTCCAAAATTGTCAATTTATTTTATTTGTTAGGTGCATTTATTTGGAAATGTTTGAGAAAATTAAACAAGAAATTGATTTATTTTTCTCTTAAACGCAGGAATAAAATATGCAGTCAACATTTAGCCTCAGGTGAAAGTTACATTGTATGAAGACTAAATACAGAATCATTGCCGAAAATATGACAGGTGGAAACTGAGATTAATTTGTAGCTTGGCACCAAAACTACTTATTGATAGAAAGGAATGTTCAAATGAAAAGAATGTATGTTACCTGGTGCAGGTATGCATGCAAATATATATCATATCGTGTGTGTGTGTGTGTGTGTGTGTGTGTGTGTGTGTGTGAGTTGTGTGTGTGTGAGTATGTGTGTGCTTGTGTAGATGCATGTGTATGTGTATACATGTATATATATACATACCTTCATAAATACATTTATCTACATATGTATGCATGTATATATATATATATATATATATATATATATATATATATATATATATATATATATATATATATATATATATATTTACATGCAGTTAGGTATAGGTTAAGTCATAGAGTGACCAATGGTTTTACATCCATAAAGTGCTTAGCCCCATGGATGACTCCTCACACTCGAAAGCCAAAGGCATATAATTCCTCAACATTATATATATATGTGTGTGTATATATATATCAGATAGTCTGATGAGTAAAAATACCTCAACTAATGCAATTCAAACGTTTCTACAAAATAAAGTCCGTCTGACTTTCTACCACCTGTGTAAAGCTTAGTTTTGATATTGATGTTCCAGTTCAGTCTCTGAGGAATATTTTCACTTTTGTGTTCTCAGATGTTTGTTGATCATACCTTATTTTAAACAGACTTGCAGTAAGGCTTATTTATGTTTTTATAGTGTTAACAATATTTACTTTATATTGATATACGATGTCTCTTGACATGCAATTCTAGTTTCAAAGGAACACAGAGAGGTTGGTACAGATACAATTGTTGGGAGAAGTAGAAGTGCAGAAGTTTTGTTCAGCTTAAAAAATTTGAAGAGATGACAGATAGGTAGACTTCGAGAGTTTTGAAGTGTGTGATATCTATAACATTCCTACCAGAAATATTATTATATAAATGTTGTGGAAATTAAAAGAAAAAAATTTAATTTGTGTATGACTGTTTCTAAATTCTGGTCGGGATTATTCCAATTACTGAGTCTTTTCCTGTTTCTATGGTTATCTGCTTCATAAGAAGATTCAAAAGCAGTTTATTTTTGCATCTCAAGCTGTTATGTTTTAGAGTTTATCATTAGGATAAGAGCTGGATTATCTGAGTGAAACATTCTTAACTAGATTAAGAAACTCCTAGAATGGGTAAACATCTTATGCTAATAACGTACTGTCATGTTCAGCATGTGAAAAGAATAGCATAGAAAATGAAGGGTCCAAGGCTGACATCAAGAAAGTTGACATATTTCATTATGGTATCAATGATTAACCGTTTAGATACCAACCTGCCTGAAACTGCCTCTGGCTCTGTACTACAAATGTCTTCTTTTCATAAGTTTTGAATTAAAATCTTCCACCAAACGTTAATCACAATTTATATTCCTAACACTAGCTTAATGATAACTAAGTTATTTTACTAAATTCGTTGTTATATTTAAAATTAAATGAAAGAAACACAGAGTATCTCAACAGAAATATGGTAATGAAAGGGTTAAAATATATAATAGAGAAACAAATTGTAACCCTTTCGATAGCAACCCAACTGAAACCGCCTCTGGCTCTGTGGTACAAATGTCTTGTTTTCATAAGTTTTGAATTAAAATCTTCCAATTTATGCTCCTAACACTAGCTTAATGATAACTAGATTATTTTACTAAATTCTTTGTTATATTTAAAATTAATAGAAACAAACACAGAGCATCTCAAAATAAATACGGTAATGAAAGGGTTAAACCGAAATGAAAATATCTAAAGAATGTGATGTTTATTTTAGTTTTATCCAAAATCCTAATGCTAGAGTTTCTACACGCATCATACACACCTATATACATATATGTGCATAGTTATGCACCACACACACACACACGTACACACATACACATATGTATGTATGTATGTATATATGTATGTATTTATGTATGTGTTTATGTATGTATTTATGTATGTATATATGCATATTGTTAAAAATAGGAATGTATAATTCATCTAAAATTTTGTTGGTTGTGGCTTATGGAAGCTACACCATATATGTGTGTGTGTGCTTGTATAAGCACACACACACATACACACACACATACACTCATACACACACTCACGCACAAACACATGCACATAAAAATATATATAGATATATATGTGTACATATGTATATGTCCATATAAAAATGCACACAAAAACACACACAGACACACATACACTTACACACAAACACATGCATGTGAACATATATATAAATATATATATACATATGTCTATGTACATATAACAATACACACAAAAACACACACAGATACACACACACAAGCACATGTATATACATGCATAGAGAGAGAGTGAGAGTGAGAGTGAGAGAGAGGAAAATGGATAACATGTGCATTTTGATACATGAAATCAAAATGTATTTAACACAAGACGAGGGAAGATAGAAATAGAAAATAAAGTTGTATTAAAAAGAATTATTTCCCTTCAGTTTGTCAAATTTGCATGAATATTTAATGTCAACTTCATAGGAATCACCAAATGCAAAACCTCTTGATAATAACAGCATAGAATTAAGAATTACCATTAGGAAATTGCACTGTTATACAGACAACGGTGCTATTATGAGCCAAGGTAAGTGATTTTTGCCATCGAAAAACACAGCGTTTTCATGTTGTATACTTCAAAAGATCACCATGTAACAATGATCGGTGGGGTGGGGTGGGGGAAGGAAAAAAGAGAAAGAGAGAAAGAGATGGAGCGGCAGGAGGAGAAGAGGGAATATCGTACAGAAAGGTGGTAGGAGAAAATGTAGGGATACAGATGGGTAGGAGGAGCTCTGTAAAACTAGGACACTTTGGAAGTATTTGAAAATTTCGCAAGCAGAGTTTAGTGTCTAATGAAAGAAAGGTACGCATAAGTGGGCTGGTTACACCACTGGCATAGGCCAGGGGCTATGGTCTCACTTGGCTTGCCGGGTCTTCTCAAGCACAGCATATTTTCAAAGGTCTGGGTCATTAATCATTGCCTCGGTGAGGCCTAATGTTCGAAGGTTGTGCTTCACCACCTCATCCCAAGTCTTCTTGGGTCTACCTCTTCTACAGGTTCCCTCAACTGCTAGGGTGTGACACTTCTTCATACAGCTATCCTCATCCATTCTCACCACATGACCATACCAGCGCAGTCGTCTCTCTTGCATACCACAACTGATGCTTCTTAGGTCCAACTTTTCTCTCAAGGCACTTACACTCTGTCGAGTATGCACATATATATATATATATATATTTATATATATATATTGATATATATTTATATATATTTATTTATATATATATATACACACACACACATATATATATATATATATATATATATATATATATATATAATCAATAATAATAAAGGGTAAAATTAATTAATCAATTACTAATTAATAATTTTACCAAGTAGTTCAGTATGTTAAAAGAACCATTATCAGTAACCTTATATGTATGTATGTATATATATTCATATATCTATGCTCTGTGTACACACATACATATAAACATATAGACACATGCAACACGATATCGTACGACGTGTGAGTGTTTTATTTCTTCTAACATAAAATCCCGTCATGAAGTAAAACGAAACGAAAATTGGGGACAAAGCTGGCAAAGTCCTCCCTCCAATACTTCCACCATCTACATCAGCTTCACCTTTTGAAACGTAATTCCATTTCATGATTTCAGGCCTTCAAGCCGTATCCCAGTTGGACATCATCACTATCATATTTACATTGTCTTCTCACTCACACAACCGCCATTTTCTTTTGTCCTTCTTCCTGCTTCCTCACTTGCTTTCTCTCTCTCCTCTGTTTTTCCCACTTTTGCTCTTCTTCCCCATCTTCTACAGGCTTTCTTTTCAGAGATTTTCTATGTGTATGTATAATACACAAACATATAGATGCATATATGTGTGTGTGTGTGTGTGTGTGTATATATGCAGCTATATATTTGTA
>NC_068998.1:6975060-6978262 GCF_001194135.2 Octopus bimaculoides | reverse complement strand
TATATATATATATGTATGTATATGTATATATATATATATGTATGTATATGTGTATATGCATAAAGAGAGTGAAAAGGAGAGACAGAGAGAGATGGGAAATAAAATAAATAATCTTGAACCAATATGGTATTAGGACTAACCAAAACCTGGCCTTGTTGCACTTTTCCACATGTATAAGTTCTTAATATCTCTGCTGTCGTAAAATTTATGTCAATATCGATGGCCTTTCTGAAATGTTAAACATTGTAGGTATTCCGAATATAATATTGTTAATATATTTCTTGTGGCAGGAGAACAGAAAATAGAGCGAGAGAAAGGAGAAAGGAAAAAGGCAGAGAGTGAGGGGTACGAGAGAGAAGGAGAGAGAGGTGTTTTAGTAATGCAGAGAGAGAGAGAGAAAAAAAGACAGAGAGAGTTGTTTGAGGACAATGTAATGTGGATATTGGCTGCTTTATATGTATTTGTTGTTCCAAAGTTTCTCTGGTCTTGGGTACTATGTTTGGATACAGCAATATATGCGTGTGTGACATGATTTAATCAAATATGCTTCTATCCACCCCAATCCATCACACACACACACAAACTCACACACACACACACACACACACACAGATACACACACAAACATTTATAACCGTTTCCTTCCCAATATATCAAATACAATTCTCTCTTACGAAAAATATCAAAATAATCCTTTTCCAGAAATAATTGGTCTGAGGAAGACATTGAAGGGGTGAAACCAATAACTTTCTTTTGCCAATACATCTGGCACAATAGGGTGGGTGTGGGGGAACTTGGGTAAATAAGTAAATACCTACCTTGTGATGTCCATCTTAACTGCTCTACACTGACATGCAAGAAGTAAATAGACACCTTTAATTTTCAAAATCTTTTATTTGATATTAATTGGTTGAAGGAGAGGTTTTCTTCTAGCTGCTCGTCCATAATACCCAAGCTTATGCAGATATGTAACACACGTTCTAGGACTAACTCCTAGCTGTTTTACAATATCAGAAGCCTTTGAACGGGGTTCGTTTTCCACAGTTCTATTCAAACAGCGAAGCTTCCTTTCCGTTATTTCAAAACATTCTGTTGTTTAAATGCTTATTATTCATCTATACAGGGCAAATGTGAATTTCCTCATGTGCAAGCATCTCACACTTTGTTCCTGTCTAGAATTTATTCCATTACCCTTAGATGTAAAAAATGTGGTACAATTCTTCTAAACATAGGTCAGATTTTTTTAGTTCTAGGCCTGTATGGTTTTGCAGAACAAATTAATTCTCTAATACAGTTCTATATTTAAGAGATGAGGAATTATGTACATTATTTACATTATTTACATATTCCCGCAGGCTGGAGGGTATATCAGCCAAAACATGTTTACAACAAACAAGATGAGGACAAATATTCATCAAATGTAAATAGTTTAAATTAATTCCCTATTTATAGTGTAGTTCTGCAAAGCTAAAAATGTAATATATAGATGTAAAGTTACATCTGAGAGTAATGAATATTTTTACATCGGTGTGACATCACTAATTTTCAAGAGGAAACTGGCAAATCATTTGAGCTCATTAAGAGATAAGAATGAATGAATCCAAACAAATCTTAATAAATTAATCTGGTCTATTAAAGACACAAACAAAGATTATATTATGAAGTGGGAATTAATTTATACTGCAAAACCGTAACAGGCCCTGAAGATACTGCACCGGTATTATAGTAGGGTGGCAATTTCAATGATTGCTAATCAGTGCAGTTGAAACACCTGTAGTTCTACATAAAGCTGTATATATAAAAAGAATTAAAGGTAATGCTGTGTCACTTTATAATAATACTTTTTATTATTATTGTTGATATTATATACTCCTATATGGTTAAGGCAACATATTCAGAATATTATTGGATTTATATATTAACTGCTGAATAACGTATTTTGATGCCTCCTTACTTCTTTCCCCAAGGCCTTAGAGTTAATTCTGCCGCCTACATTGAGGTTCTGAAAGCATTTGTTAAGTTCTAGATAGACAGTGTATGCAGATGGAAGGCCATATGTGTTGCAGTAAGACTCTGCACTATCGCACATGGCTCCAGTAACACAGGAATGGATGGCTGAAAATTTTCATGATCACATAACCCCTAACATTTGGCCTCCTAATTCCCCAGAACTCAATCCATTGGACTATTACATGTGGAGTGTTGTCGAGAGAGAGAGGTCAATGAATATGCCCATAACACCAAAGATTCTATGAAAGCTGTCATAGTCAGAGTAATATCCAAAATGAACCAAGACCACTTGATTCGAGCATGTAGATGACTTAGATCTCATATAAAAACAGTTGTTGAAGCTGAAGATGGCTAAAGAAGGTTTATTTTTATCCTCGTAGCATTTTTTGATAAATAAAGTTATCTGTTATTATATATCTGTTTTTATAAACATAAATCTGTCCTCAAATATCTTACGCACCCAGTATATGTAGATAAGTATATCTATTTATATATACACACACACACACACACACAAACATTCATACCCATTCATTCACACACACATTCACACTTACACACTTACGCATACACACACACACACTATATCACAATGTTCTATTGCACTCATCTGGTAACTAATCAAATCAAGTGGATATAAATTTCCATCCCCTCCACACATCCCATCGTCACCACTACCACCACCACCACCCTTTAACCTTCTACCATTCATCCCCCACCCCCACACCCTTCTCTCATCTGCATTTACACCCTAACACCTTAGACTGCTCCTGCTACTGCGGTCGCATGATGATGATGTTGACAATGAAGAAGAGGATGATGATGATAATGATGATGATGATATTGATGATGATGACGATGCTGATGATGATGATGACGATGATCATCATCATCATGATGGCGATGATGATGTTGATGATGACAACTAAGACGGTGATGATGATGATTATAATGTTGTCACTTGGTCTATATATGTAAATATAAGTCTTCATATTTGGTGTTTTTGTGTGTGTATGTATGTGTGTGTGTATATGTGTGTGTGTGTTTATATGCATATATGTATGCTGGTGTGTATATGTTTGTATTTACATATGTATACAAAATCTTTTATACCCATATATATATATATATATATATATGTTTGTGTGTATATATGTGTGTGTCTATGTGTGTGTGTATATATATATGTATA
>NC_068998.1:6972211-6972756 GCF_001194135.2 Octopus bimaculoides | reverse complement strand
TGTGTGTGTGTGTGTGTGTGTGTGTGTGTGTGTGTGTGTGTGTGTGTGTGTGTAAAGGCTTTATAAAACTTTGAACAACAAAAGGAAGTATTAATAACAGAAATGAAAATTAAACGACAGATATAATCAGTTCTATTGGAAAATGAAAATATTTTTCAAAGTCTTTCGCAGAAAATTAGAGTTGTTGTTGATTGTTTTATTTGCGAAAATATAACAAAACCTACTGAGGCAGGGAATCTAGATGGAGAGGAATTAAGAACGTGTCTGTATGTGTGGAAGTATAAGTATGTACGTGCATATGTATGCATGCATGTATGCATGTATGGATGGATGGATGGATGGTTGGATGGATGGATGGATGGATGGATAGATGGATGGATGTATGCATGTATGTATGTGTAAATGGTTGTGTATTGTTCATATATGCACTGGAACATGTATTTCAGTATAAATATATATGTGTACAATACATATAAATATAATTATACATATCTACACATATATACATACATACACACACACACACACACACACATATACATACA
>NC_068998.1:6970769-6971786 GCF_001194135.2 Octopus bimaculoides | reverse complement strand
ATATATATATATATATATATATATATATATATATATATACACATATATAAATATAAGCATACACACATCCTAATATGTTATATACATAATGCCACACAAACATATATATACTACATACACCCACACGTGTGTGTATATTTATGTGTGCATGCATATGCATGCATATGTGTGTGTCTATGAGTACGTGTATGCATGTGTGCATGCATTTGTGTGTATGTGTAATCATCACATTAGCGAAACTATAGGAAGGAGTTGATAAAATGGTGAGGTGGGGTGGGGTGGAAAATGCTAAATGATAAAATATAAAAAATTTAAAAAATATTGAAAAGCACACAAACAAATTTATAAGAGAAATGTGTAAGAAGCTAATCTCTTTGTGCCAATCTCTTTTCTGTAAAAACCATTACTGAAATGTCAGATTTCCTCCTAGCATTTTACCAATTCTTCATTCAACTGATATTTATGGCACCAGATGAAAGATGTTTATTTTTGAAGAATCTGAAGACTGGTCAAAGAATATGAAAGTTGAAACAAAAACAAAACACAGCGAAAAATTCAAAAGCAATCGAAAATGAAATACATGCAAATGTTTTTGTATGTTTTCAATCCATACATGTGTGCATTTGTGTGTATGTGTATGTGGTTATGTGTGTGTGAGTATATGTGTATGAGGGTATGTGGACAATTGTATATGTGTATGTGTGTGTGTGAGTGGGGGGAGTGGATGGATGGGGGTGTTCTGATGTAAATCAGTGAGCTGTTGATTTGGCTGTCAGGAGAGTAAAGCAAAAATTATGATACCCTATTAACACAACATTGCAATACCTATATTCATAAATGTATGCCTGTGTGTGTATGTGTGTGTGTGAGTGTGTGTGTGTATGTGTGTACGTATATGTATATACATATATATATATGTGTGTGTGTATATGCATATACATATAAATATATATATATATGTGCATATATATATATAAATGTATACGTATACATATATGCACATATGTATTTATATAT
>NC_068998.1:6967094-6970335 GCF_001194135.2 Octopus bimaculoides | reverse complement strand
ATATATATATATATATATATATATATATATATATATATATATATATATATATATATATATATATATATATATATATATATACATATATATATATATACATGCACGTATTTATATATACATGCACACCCACACACACACGCATATATATAGATATATATATCCATGTTTGTAATTATATATATCTCTGTTAATATATTTACACTTATTTTTGTATGTATACATAAACATACATACATACATACATACATATATATATATATATATATATATATGTATACACACACATATACATTCAGAGAGAGAAAGAGAGACAGAGGGAGAGATATACATGTGTGTACATGTGTGTTTGTATTTAAAAGTGTATATGATTTCTACATACATATGTATACGCATACCTAAACACATACACACACACACAAATATATATTCAACAAACATTTTTATAAACAGTATTAGCATATTTTTGTTTCATTGCATTCACAATTGTGCTTCCATTTAAACTCAAGTCAACAAGACTCCCCCTCTTCCCACACCTTTGTTTTTTTTTTGTTTTGTTTTTTTTTCTTCCAACACAAAATAATTTATTTCTTTAAACAATCAGTTAGAAAATACATACAGAGAAATAAATGGCTTTTACCCAATGGACTGCCACCTCATATTCACCTCCACTCAATCCTATTGCACTTCTATTGATTATGCATTGCCACAATTCATTTATTCATTTATTTATTTATTTATTCTCAGGTTCACATTAAGGATCTATTCAACAATCTTTTAACCTTTTTAATTCTTCTGATTCCGGTCATTCGATTTTAACCACGTGGCGTTACTGCCATCAAGAGATTTAGCTGATCGTTGGGTGAGAGCACTAAGCAGCGAAAAGTCTTTTCTACTCGAGGCACAAGGCACGAAATTTTGGGGGAGTTGGGGGCCAGTTGATTAGATTGACCCCAGTATTCAAAATATTCCCTCTCTGGGAATATATTGAATAAAATCATAAAATCAATCCTCCTGTATCTTTTTTTTTTTAATTTTTTTATCTGAAGCCAGGAATTTTTCAGCAGCCCCTTATATTTAAGAATGAAAGAAGGTAGTTCATAAAGTCATAGGAAATTTTGCTATAAACATTTTTGCTGTAAGAAAATTCACCGTAAGAAATTTCAGTTCTATATTAAGGAGATGCGGAATTATGTACATTATTTACATTTGAAGGATATTTGTCCTCATCTTGTTTGTTGTTAACACAACGTTTCAGCTGATATACCCTCCAGTCTTCATCAGGTGTCTTGGGGGTTCTCATTCCTAAAGTATTTTTTATTGTTCTTATTATTATTATTATTATTATTATTATTATTATTACTATTATTATTATTATTATTATTATTATTATTATTATTATTATTATTATTATTATTATTATTATTATTCAGGTCACTGCTTGGAATTGAACTTGAAATAATAATAATAATAATAATAATAATAATAATAATAATAATAATAATAACAAACAACAACAACAACGAAAAGTCCCTTTGGAATGAGAACCCAGGTTCGAAATTTCCCCCAAGACGCCTGATGAAGGCTGGAGGGTATATCAGCTGAAACGTTGTTTTAACAACAAACAACATGAGGACAAATATCCGTCAAATGTAAATAATGTAAATAATGTAAATAATGTAAGAAATTTCGTTTTAAATGACCCCATCACATTTTTTTAATGTTTTATGTTGATCAATGACTTCTTTATTTAATACTATTACAAACCCCCTTTTATCAGTCATTTGTTTTTTTTTATTTATTTTTAAAAATGCTGATATAATACCCTTTATCTTATGGCAAAATTTCTTATGGTGAATTTTCTGGACAGATGTTACATTAGTGAATATATAATCAAGGAGAAAGAAGATAATTGATGGTAATCTCTTTTACATCTATTTCAAAGATTTAGCGACAAATTGAAGCAATAATCTTCATTATGCAAACAGGTGTACATAATGATGCAACAAAAGGTCGTAAAATGCGACAACTGATTTTCACTTTTACTATCCCCTCTTATTTCTTTTACTTGTTTCAGTCCCTGTCTGCAGCCACACTGGAGCACTTCTTTGGTGGGGATTAGTCAGACAAATTGACCCCCAGTACTTACTTTTTAAGTTTGATTCCATCAATATTTTTTCCAAACTGTTAAGTGATGGCTACATTAAACAATACGAGTTGTCAGGTAGAGGAATGGATTGAATCAAATACCAACATACACATTCACACATATGTGTGTGTGTGTGTGTGTCTATATATATATATATATATATATATATTTGAAATCTGAAATCGAAATCGAACCGAATCTGACAATTGGCACCCATGCCAACCTCTCCTTCATTGGACACTAAACTCTGCTTGCGAAGACCTGTTGGGGCAAGTGAAATTGAAATCAAAATTGAACCATATTCGATGACTGGCACCTACACCAGTGGAGCACTAACACCACTATCCGAGTGTGTTCATTGCCAGAGCAGCTGCCTGGCTTCCCTGCTAGTGGTCTATAAATAGCACCATTTCAGTGTAATCATTACCAGTGTTGCCATCTAGCACTTGTGCTAGTGGAATGTTAAAAAATCATTTGAGTGAGGTCGTTGCCAGTGCCGCTGGACTGGCTCCCATGCAGATGGCATGTAAAAAGCACCAAAACTTGATTAATGGAAAACAATGTGTATACAGAAATATCTGAACACTAAAGGGTTACAGAGAACAAAAAAAATAATGAAAGAATGGAAAGCAGCACCTATAATTATTTGGTTCCAGACCTCAAGGACTGGCATGAAGAAATATGTCCTATGTGTATACATGAGTGTTTGTGTGTGTATGTTTGTGTGTGTGTGTGTGTGTATGTGTGTGTGTGTGTGTGCATATGTGAGTGTATTTGTGTGTATGTGTGAGCATGTGAGGGGAAGAAACTTTTTCCTCTTTTTCTGTTTTCTTCTTGTTGTCTTCTTTAGCATCCTTTCACATTTAACTACCTTTTAATTATTTATTTTTCTTTGTATATCTTAGTGTGTTTACAGATAATTCTAGAAACAAAATATAAAACGAAAGAAACAAAAAAAAACAAAAAAAACAAGCGGGGTTGGTGGAAAATTAGATGAAAACAAAAATAAGACCATCTTAAAGCTGAAAGTTTGTTTCAACGACATAAAGTTTAGGACATTAATTTTCAATTGATAGTCAATTATTAAAGCAACAA
>NC_068998.1:6964516-6967003 GCF_001194135.2 Octopus bimaculoides | reverse complement strand
TCTCTCTCTCTCTCTCTCTCTCTCTCTCTCTCTATATATATATATATATATATATATATATATATATATATATACACCTGCTTGTTGTTCATACACCTATCTTTTTTGTTTTTCTATAAGCTTCAAATATATGTGTGTGTGTACGTATGTATGTGCATGTATTATATATATATATATATATATAATACATATATATACATTAAAAAGTATGGGTGTTTGTGCACAAACACACATGGATATATATATTTATACACATATACACATCATTTTGGTGTGTGAGTGTATAAACAATAAATTAAACTTAATTGCTTCTTGAAGAAAAACAAATAAACTAAATATTTTGCTTAATTCTTTCATTATCAAAGAAAACGTTCATCTTTCTTGTTCACTGTCAAAGCAACTAGAATTTTCTTAGTTTGTGTGTGTATATGGGTGAATGTAGCATTTTGTGTGTGTGTATGTAGGTGAATATGTCATTTTGTGTGTGTGTATGTGGGTGAATGTGTCATTTTGTGTATGTCTCATTTTGCATTTGTGTATGTAGGTAAATATGTCATTTTATGTACGTGTGTGTATGTGGGTGAATGTATCATTTTGTGTGTGTGTGTGTGTGTGTGTGTAGATGAATGTGTCATTTTGTGCATGTGTGTGTCATTTTGGCTTTGGTCAACACAAGGTTATAGTAGAAAACACTTGCCTAAGGTGTCACGCAGTGGGACTGAACCTGGAACGATGTGGTTGGGAAGTAAGCTTCTTACCACACAGCCACATGAAATTTTTGATGGCAACTTTTAATATAAATCGCTTTAAGACGGGTAATTTTAATCATAGAACCAGGAACAGTATCAGATGAGTTGGCATCAAAACGGCTAACCCCTTTTGTTACTGTACTTCTTCTATAACCTATTTTGCATCACGTATTTTGTAACCATACCTGCCTTTTGTTTTCAATTAATTTTCAAAGTAATGAAGAATTTAGTAACAGCATGTTGTCATTATTAAGCTAGTGTTAGGAACATAAATATGAAATTTTGAGGGAAGGTTTTAATTTAGTTCGCTTTAAGACAGGAAATTCATATCATAGAACCAGTAATGGTATCAGTCAAGTTGGTATAAAAAGGGTTATCCTTTTTATTTCCACGCTTTTTTGGAAATATACTGCCTTTGTTTCAATTAATATCGAAAATAATGAAGAATTTGGTGAAATGACTTCGTCTTTATTGAGCAGGTTTTTGGAACATAAATTGACATGAAATTTTGAGGGAAGATTTAAATTTTAAATTATTATAGAAAATAAAAAAAGATTTAGTGAAATAACATTACCATTATTAAACTGATATTTAGTACTTAACATAAAATGTTGATGTAATATTTTAATTTCACTCAGTTTAAATCAAGAAGCCAATATCACAGAATCAGAAGCAATCTTCAGTGGATTAGCAGCAAAAGAGTTATCCATATTTCTCCTGAAATACATTGCCTTTGTTTCAATTAATTTTGGAATTAATGAAGAATTTAGTGAAATAACTTAGCCATTATTAAGCTGCTATTTGGAACATAAACTAACCAAGGAATTTTCATAGACGGTTTTAATTTAAATTGCTTTAAAATAATAATTTTGTATCATAAAACCATGGGTAGTTTCAGATGGGTTGGTATCAAAAGAATTAAGGGGCTAATAAATAAAATACCATTCCAGTCAGACTTATAATCAAAGCCATTCCAATCATGACCTATCCATCTTTTTTCTTAAAATCATTCATAGTGTATACTGATTTATAATACCAACTTTGTCTTCTCATTTTTTAAAGACAGAAAGATGTTGATTGAGGAAGATCTGACTGCTATTTTTACATGGTTTAGTTGAGCAATCATTTAGAGCTGATAACAAAGAAGTAAACAATAAAAAGCAAAAAGAAGAAAAACATAAAATTTGGTAAAAAAAAAAAAGGATATTTCACTAGAATTTCAAGAACAAAGTTAACAGGGCTTGATAATTTAATGCTATAAAAAACTTCATTTAAATGTCATTAAAATCTCATTAAAATATCATCAAAATGCCATAAAAATGACAAGGTTTTTTATTTAATTGTCTCAGTTACAGAACAATAATGATTATTCTTGGAAGGTAGTTGATGAAATAAATCATAAAAGAAATAAAGAAAATGGTGGTGTCCCAGCATGGCCACAGCTCATGAGCTGAAACTAGATAAAATGAAAAAAAAAAAAAACATGAAAAATAACAGAAAAAAATTGGTCGATTAAAATTCCTTTATTTCCTTTAGTTTTATTATTATCATTTACTTATTTTTTACTTGTTTTAGTTATTTGATGGTAACCATGCTGGAGCATTGCTCTGAAGGGTTCTAGTTGAACAAATCAACCCAAGGACTTAAAATTTAATTTCAAAGCTTGGTACTTATTCTATCAGTCTTTCTTGCCAAATTGCTAAGTTATGAGGATGTAAGCACACCAAGCAGTGGCAGG
>NC_068998.1:6962975-6964165 GCF_001194135.2 Octopus bimaculoides | reverse complement strand
ACACACACACACATACACACACACACACACACACACACACACACATACATATGCATGCTGGTGGCACATAAAAGCACCCATTACACTCTCAGAGTGGCTGACGTTAGGAAGGACATCCAGCTGTAGAAAACCATGCCAAATCAGACTGGAGTCTGGTGCAGCTTTCCAGCTTACAAGCCCTTCAAGTCCTTGAATTGAGGATGGATATAGAAATTGTCCAAATGAATATAAGCCATTCTTGAAACAACCAATACTTGATAGAAAACTTGTACCTTTCAATATTATTCCTGTCAACAGAATCCATTTAGATGGACACGAGTGTAAATTTGAAAAGAAAAAAAAAACTTCTGTTTGGCTTTGCATGTATAGACAAAGTGAAGGGGAAAAGGTCACAGCTTTTAGTATTTGGATTTGTACACTTCATTTTCATTGGCTGAGATAATTAACGATTCCTTAATGTGCACTGAATTGTGTAATCAGAACCAATGTTAGTCATAACTTTAGTTGGGCACTGACTATGTAGGAAATGTTGACAATATATACTTTTTACAAAATATTTTCAAGCACATGAAAATAGCAGCCAGTAATTTACAAGGGAGATAATCATTTGTAACTTAGTCATGAGGGGATTCGAAGCTTGAATTTTAAATCAAACAGCAAAGAAGATTCAAAATTACTAAAACTTACATGATAACAGAAAATTTGTTTTATAAAAGTGAGCCATGACTCATACATATAACCTCTGTAGTTTTGATCATAGGTTTTGCTCAATCAGGTCTGACCTAGGGTTAAACATTAACGCCAATAACTAGTAAACAACTAACTCACATTAGTTTACACTCTAATTCCATTACACTTTTGGCCATTAATTTTTCATTTGGGGGAGGGGGGAAAAATCAAGATTTTACTTTCTTTTACAGTTGCAATAATGTTCTATATTTCCTGTAGAATATCTTCACAAGAAAACATCCCCACACCTGCCCGAATTCCACCATTCCTCCACTCCTTGCATTCCAATCATGAAGAGGAAACAACTATTAGAAATTTATCTCTGATTTCTTACATGTTTTTTTTTTACTTTTGGTTTTTTTTTTCTTTGGTTTTTTTTTTTTTTTAGGTGATTTAAGAAAAAGAATTCTTATATATTTATTTGTGTTTTATTTGTGTGAAAAAATACATGCGCCAAAAAT
>NC_068998.1:6962236-6962965 GCF_001194135.2 Octopus bimaculoides | reverse complement strand
ACACACATTATTTATCATATCATATATATATATATATATATATATATATATGTATACATTTATATTATATATTACATATATATATATGTACCTACACTCACATATACTTACAGAAATATATATATGTGTGTGTGTGTGTGTGTATGTATGTACGCATGTATATATTTATATATAGATGTGTGTGTGTGTATGTACACATGTATATATGTATGTATATACTGAACCATGACTTTCCACATTGCCAGGTATGATCAATGATTCAGTCACACGGGAAACACGAAAGTACCAAAGTCAGACAGACAGGATATGGCAAAGTAAAACACTAAAATGGTAAAATGGTAAAATGGTGAAAATGCAATCCTAAGATCGACTCGGAAACATTCTAGAAAATTAGTGAAGCATGTTTTTAAAAACAGTAAATTGAGCAGACATTTACACTTTTTCCTGATATACTCAATGGTGGCAGTGGCGCTGGTGGTGGCACTGGTGGTGGTGCTGGTGGTGGCACTGGTGGTTGTGGTGGTGGCGCCGGCAGTAGTGGCGGCAGTGGCGCTGGCTGCGGCGGTTGCGGCTGTGGCGGCAGTGGCAGCAGTGGTGGCTGTAGCGGCAGCAGTAGTGGTGATGGTGCTGGTGGTGGCGGTGGTGGAGGTAGTAGAGGCAACGATGTCTGAGACAGCAGTGGTGGTGAGTCTAGTGAGAACAGAGGCAGTAGCAGTGGCAGTGGTGATG
>NC_068998.1:6957475-6958213 GCF_001194135.2 Octopus bimaculoides | reverse complement strand
ATATATACACATAAGTACCCCACAAACATACAAACACATCCACACAGCTACACATAATCACACACTCATTACACAAACACAACAGCAACAACAACAACAACAACAACAACAACAACAACAACAACACAAAAAAACATCTCATTAAATAGCTAACATCCTTTTAAACTTTCTTCCTCGTCTTAAAACATTCAACTTTCCTTATCTGTTTTCGAAATTATTTCTGCCCATTTAGCATTTTGTTTTTACATTGATTCCATTTCAATTCCACTCTTTATCTTCTTCTGGAATAATACTCTCTTAACCTTTTCTGTTGTTTTATATAGCAATGCTTTCCATCAATGCTGGACCAATAATTCTTCACTCTGCTTTCATGTTTTACATAAACAACTTGAATTAAATGCACGCACACACACACACACATACGCACACACATGCATGTGTGTGTGCATGTAAGTATTTCTTGCTATATATATATATATGTATATATATCCTATATCTATATCTCTAATTATCTAACCTGTCTAATCTATCTGCCTGTCTATCTATCTATCTATCTATCTATCTATCTATCTATCTATCTATCTATCTATCTAGCAATCTGTCTATTTATATACAGGGTGATCCAAAAGTCACACTACTATTTGGTACAGTGTCTTGGAGAAATTTCGAACCTGGGTTCTCATTCCTAAGGTATTTTTCGATGTTATTATTATTATTATTATTATTATTATTATTATT
>NC_068998.1:6955708-6956956 GCF_001194135.2 Octopus bimaculoides | reverse complement strand
ATTATTATTATTATTATTATTATTATTATTATTATTATTATTATTATTATTATTATTATTATTGTTGTTGTTGTTGTTATTCAGGTCACAGAATAATAATAATATGCCCATGGGCATATGGCGTAGTGGTTAAGAGCATGGGCTACTAACTCCAAATTTTCGAGTTCGATTTCAAGCAGTGACCTGAATAATAATAATAATAATAATAATAATAATAATAATAATAATGATAATAATAGCAACAACAACATTGAAAAATACCTTATGAATGAGAACCCAGGTTCGAAATTTCCTCAAGACACCTGATGAAGGCTGGAGGGTGTATCAGCCAAAATGTGTCAACAACAAACAAGATGAGGACAAATATCCATCAAATGTAAATATTGTAAATAATGTAAATAATTCCTCATCTCTTAAATATAGAACTGTATCCTTCCTGTATGATTGTTGTTGTTTTTTATTGCAGCTTCTGGTTTTTATTTTTATGGAGGCATGTAACTTAGTGTAACTTAGAGTCTGTATGACCTGGGAAGGAGCTATAGTTGTCAGGGATGGTAGCGTCAAGAGACATCACTTAACTCACCTCTTAACAGCTACAAGACATACAGAAAGGCCCAAGATAGTCAATTCTCTCATAAGACTAGCAATTCGGTTTTCTGCCCTCACAACCACTAACATTTGCTCACACCCCTTGAAGCAGAACCAGTGAGAAATTTCACCCAAGATCTTCAGGTGCAACACACCACAAACTCTACCATTCCTTATTTTCTGAGAAGTGTTATGTTGGAAAGTTCTCCAAGTGTATATTATCATACCAATATTATTTATTTTGAAAACCATTGTGTCAATTTTTATAAGACTCGTGAATTTCTTAAAACTGATACGTACATTTTTTTGTGGAGAATAATAATAAAAAAGATTATTGCATAAGAAAAATGGAAAATATTGAAGAAACAACAGTTTTTTTTTTATCTGTTTAAGAAAACAAACCAAAAAGAAAAAAAGGAAAGCAATAATTTATTAAGTGAAAATTTGAATAAAAAGTTCTCAAATCATTTGCCATCACACACACACACACACACACACACACACACACATACAAAATCATACATTCTTACATACGTATACACACACTAATACACACATATCTATGCACACATATACACATGTGTACTCATATACACTTATTCACACACATATATATACACATACATATTAACATACACATGCATACACACAAATATATAA
>NC_068998.1:6953383-6955698 GCF_001194135.2 Octopus bimaculoides | reverse complement strand
ACACATATACACATGTGTACTCATATACACTTATTCACACACATATATATACACATACATATTAACATACACATGCATACACACAAATATATAAATATATATTCAGTTGCACATTTACACAGACACACATACATACACACCCACACACTCACCCACACACACACACACACACACACACACACACATGAATGGGAAAGAGAGAGTAAAGGAACATAAAATACTTAAGATAAATGTTATGTATGTAAATATGTGTACGTTAGTATTTATGTCTGTGTGTAACAGCTTTTGAGTGTGTGTGTGTGTGTGTGTGTGTGTGTGCATATGAAGACTCCCACGTATTTGTTTACATGCTAACATCTCTGCAGAAAGAAATTAGGGGGAAATATTCAAACTTATGAAGAGATATAGGGGGGGGGTGAATAAAATACTCAAAAGAAAACTGTTGTTTTTAATAATCATAATAATAATAATAATAATAATAATAATAATAATAATAATAATAATAATAATAATTACAACGATGATTATAATGATGATGATGAGCAAACAGAATAATTTGTAAGTTATCTTTAAGTTATTTTCATCCGGATTTTTCATTTTAATACCATATTCCCCTTAGCACACACACACACACACACACACACACACACACACACACACACACACACATACACATACATACATACAACTGCATACTCTATTCCTCTCTAACTTCCAGTCAGTTTTTTTTTTTTGACAATGTAATGACCCATGTCCTTTTCTCTGGATTATCTACTCATGCCACCTTTTCCTCCTCTCTGGATTCTCTCTTCTTCTCCAACAAAGAGTCATGCTCGAAACACCATTTCCACTCCTATTTTATTGACATTTGTTGCTTTTTTTTTCCCCTGTTTTTTTTCTTATATTTTCAATTGCCCAACATGTGTGTGTATGTATATATATATATATATATATTATATATACATATATGCCCTTCCTAATGCCTACAACTCCGAGAGTGTAGTAGATGCTTTTTACATGCCCCCGGCACAGGGGCCAGAGGAGGCTGGCATCCACCATGATCAGATGGTGCTTTTTACATACCACCACCACAGGATGCAGTCAAGGCAGCACATACATTTGATCCCTATAAACACATCATTTGTGAAGGTCATTCAGTAAAAAGCTGAACACTTGTGTGTCACCTTTGATGGGAGAAGCCGACATATATACAAATAATAATGCAGATGGGTTGCAGTTCACTACAGCTGTTTCAGATCTGTTCTTTACTGATGGACAAAAGAGAGACATCATAAAAGAAAAACTGTTTTCATCAGGTGAATACAGGTAAAAAATTAACATTTAGAACTTCTCCCAAAGCAGAACATAGCGATTTCAGCATGAGAATAGACATACATTAATACACATTGGTGTCTTCTTCTAGCATGTTAGGAATCCACTTAGGTGGCTATTCCTCTTATTTATATACATAAATACACATATATACATTCAGACGTAGTTAAATGAGATTCAGGTAAAAAAAAACTTGAAGAATGCTGTGCAAAGCTGACCCACAGTCATCGGTTATCTGATGTCATCATGCAGAGGAAATGCATGTGCTACTGGATGTATTTCAGGAATTCTATAATATCTGTAGAGTTTCTAAAAAGAGGTGCATTCTACACTTAGGATGTGAGAGAATGGCTGCACATCTTCTTATCTATGAACTTCAGGTGTGAGTGGGTGTTGAAACAATTGTAGTGATTTTAAGTAAAGAATTTCATTAATTCCATTTTCTGTTGTTTATCTATTTACATTTATACATACATATTTATAAACACACACACACACACACACACACACACACACACATACACATACATATATATATACAAATATACTTACATACACAAATTTGGACACAAATATGGCTGGGTTTTTTAGAGGTTCGCTTCACTAACATCACCACCAACAACAACATCACCACCATCTCCGCCATGACCATCACCACTAATACCACCACCAGCGCCACTAGTATTTGCTACTTTGGCAGGAAGTTGTTTCTCATTAACAGGAAAACATTGATCAGATTTGGCAGAAGTGATTAATGACATATTGCTACAAGTAATTATTTCTAACGAAATTATAACTAATGAGGATGGTGATGATGATAGTGATGCTGATGGTGGTGGTGGTGGTGGTGGTGGTGGCGGTTGTGGTGGTATAATGCTGGTGATGATGGTGATGATGATGATGATGATGATAGTGATGCTGATGTTGGTGGTGGTGGTGGTGGCGGTTGTGGTGGTATAATGCTGGTGATGATGGTGATGATG
>NC_068998.1:6951343-6952320 GCF_001194135.2 Octopus bimaculoides | reverse complement strand
TATATATATACATATACATATACATATATATATGTGCATATACATATATATATGTATTTCTGTATGTATGTATGCACACAACTAATAGAAATTACAGATGCACACAAACATGACATAAATCACACACACACACACACACACACACACATACACACACACAAACACGCAAACACACTTTCACATGTATACATGAACAGATATGTTTTACACAGATCACAGATGCAAACACAATTTGCTCAAACATTTATGGTATGTACCACATATGCATACAAAAACACACATTCACGCACACACACAGTCATACCTATACCCATGCACACACACACACACACACACACACACACACACAAATAATTAATGTATAAATTGTTCCCTTCAGGTGTTGACTTAATTTCTCATCTGATTCTGGCAGTTGTTATTGAGCCAAAATTTGGAAACATTATTATCATCACCATCATCATCATCAATACTATCATTATCATTATTATTATTATTATTATTATTATTATTATTAATATTATTATTATTACTATTATCATTATCATTATCATCATCATTATTATTATTAATATTATCATTATTATTATTATTATTATTATTATTATTATTAATATATTTATTGCTAGCAGAATCATTAGTGTCAGAAAAAAGTGTTTTGCTCCATTTGTTCCAGCTCTTTAGCTTCGGAGCTCAAATCCCACTGAAATCAGTCATGTCTTTCATCTTTTCCATGTCAATAAAATGAAGTACCAGTGAAATACTGGGGTCAATATAATTGAATTCTACTTCTCTTGGCATTGCTGGACCTGTGCCAAAATTTGAAGCTATCATTATCATTATTGAGTGAGAGAGCAGTGCATACCATCAAAGTGACACTGGGGTAAAATATACAAAGCCCAGTATACCCATCATGACTCCCCATCTGATAAGGGTACACCAGGCACATGCATCACAACCATATGTGCATGACATGGTGT
>NC_068998.1:6948759-6950998 GCF_001194135.2 Octopus bimaculoides | reverse complement strand
TATTGACATCATCATTATCACCACCACCACCACCACCATCATCATCATCATCATCATCATCATCATCATTTAAGGTCCGCTTTCCATGCTAGCATGGGTTGGACGAATTGACTGGAGACTGGCAAACCAGATGGCTACACCAGACTCCAATCTGATCTGGCAGAGTTTCTACATCTGAATGCCCTTCCTAATGCCAACCACTCCAAGAGTGTAGTGGGTGCTTTTATGTGCTACTGGCACGAGGGCCAGTCAGGCGGTAGACATACATTTAGGTATAGATGTAGATATGTGTATATATTTAAATGCGTATATGTGCAGTGAGAGAGAAAGGGAAAAGAAACAGAGTGAGGGTGAGAAGAAGAAAGATGGTGTGTTGAAGAGGACCTGTCCAACTAAAACAAGCATCAAAACATAAATACAAATGGATGATGATGGTGGTGGTGAGGGTAATAAGGTTTACTGATTACGCTACAACAGTTGATGATGATGACGATGATGATGATGGTGGTGGTGGTGGTGGTGATGATGACGAGGTTTACTGCTAATGCCACAACAGTTGATGATGATGATCATCATGATCATGATCATGATGAGGGTGGTGGTAGTGGTGGGGGTGGTGATGGTAGTGATGAGTTTTACTGCTTATGCTACAACAGTTGATGATGATGACGATGACGACAACAACAACGACAACGACGACAACAATGACGATGGTGGTGGTGGTCGTGGTGGCCGTGGTCGTGGTAAAGATCTTATCCACACATGGATATGCACACATAGATATTTATAACTAGCTAGCTATGTATTTATATATGCACAATCACACACTTCCATGCATGTATGCGTGTATGTGTATGTGTGTGTATATAAAAATACATGTATGGATGTATTTATGTGTGTCTGTGTGTGTGTGTATATAAATGGAGAGAGAAATAGACAGATAGATACATACATATATATATATATTCATGTATCTGCATATACACACACACACATGTATATATGTATACATGTATGTATGTATACAAATATACAAATATTAATTGCTCTGATTGCTGGGAGCTAAAAAGAAAAAAGGTAAAAAAAACTCGTATGTTTTGAGAAAATAAACATTGTTTACAATCTGTGTTTCATTTGTAAAACACCAACCAAAACTACTTGTTAGAAATATTTTCAAAAATTATTTAAATAAAAATATATAACAATTATAATAATGATGATAATCACCATGACAACGGTGATAAAACTGATGGAGATGGTACTGATAATAATGGAATAAAACAAAACAAGGAACTCTTGTAATTTTAAGGCGACGGTAACGGGGATAGGCGTCAGTCTTTTGGTTTAGTATTATTTTCGTTAGTTTAGTTGTTGTTTTGTTATATTTGTACAGAAATCTATGATGTCAAGAAAATATATAAAAGCCATATACCAAAATAGAATTCGTGGAAATTTAAATTCTTTGGGGAGGTAGTTCTTACTTGATTCAAACTTTGGTAAGTGAAATAAATTAAAACAAAATAATTCATAAATGAAAATAAAAATATACAAAACTTCAGAGTTTGGTGTGAATTTTTAGCTTTTCAAATACCTTCAAGTTGTTTCCTATTTAAGATTTCATGAACATTTTTTCGTAAAATATATGTAATAATTTAAGTTTTAAGTTCTAAGTTTTGCGTTCTTCATTTGGGAATTTAAATTTTGCTGTTTTTGGTCTCTGCAACAATAATACAGTGATAGTTTGCATAATGTATAAGAAAGAGACCAAGATGCATATAGCCGTTCATCCTTGCATGAGAGATAAAATATACACCAGCCAAAATACAAAGAACTAGCAAAATCATTGAAGGTGCTTCAAAATGGCACATTTTAAACACTTCAGCCAATAAAAGTACATATATATATATATAGTAGCTTGCTTCCCAACCACATGGTTCCGGGTTCAGTCCCATTGTGTGGCACCTTGGGCAAGTGTCTTAGTCTCAGCCTGACCAAAGCTTTGTGAGTGGATTTGGTAGATGGAAACTGAAAGAAGCCCACCCTATATATATATATACATATATATGTAGCAAATGAAAGACAGAAGATCGAATATACAAGAATTTATTATTAATCATGACAATGTGTGTGTATCTGTGTGTGTGTGTGTGTGTGTGTGTGTGTGTGTGTGCGTGTTTGTCCCCGCCCCCACCATCGCTTGAAAACCGACGCTGGTGTGTCAATATCCCAGTAACTTAGC
>NC_068998.1:6948492-6948685 GCF_001194135.2 Octopus bimaculoides | reverse complement strand
GATAGAATAAGTACTAGGCTTACAAAGAATAAGTCCTGGGGTCGATTTGCTCGACTAAAGGTAGTGCTTCAGCATGGCCGCAGTCAAATGACTGAAACAAGTAAAAGAGTAAAAAGAGTAATATATACATATATATATCACATAGAGGCACATACACATATCCACTCACACATGTATACATACATACACACAC
>NC_068998.1:6943846-6948482 GCF_001194135.2 Octopus bimaculoides | reverse complement strand
GTGTGTGTGTGTGTGTGTGTGTGTGTGTGTGCGTGTTTGTCCCCGCCCCCACCATCGCTTGAAAACCGACGCTGGTGTGTCAATATCCCAGTAACTTAGCAGTTTGGCAAAAGAGACCGATAGAATAAGTACTAGGCTTACAAAGAATAAGTCCTGGGGTCGATTTGCTCGACTAAAGGTAGTGCTTCAGCATGGCCGCAGTCAAATGACTGAAACAAGTAAAAGAGTAAAAAGAGTAATATATATATATATATCACACAGAGGCACATACACATATCCACTCACACATGTATACATACATACACACACACATACACACTCCTGCAACATGTGTTCTGTTCATGTTTGAGTATGTGCGTATGATTATTTATGGGATTCCATAGATTTCTGACTCCAAACGTGGTCTATGGGGCTGTAAATTCATAAGATCATATACATATGTTTTCTCTGTGAACCATGTCATGCAATGAATATGCGCTACGCATATAAATCTGTGTGGTTAGGGAATCCAGCGTACGTTTATGGGAGTATATGTCTTTAATGTATAATGTACGTATAATCGATATCCTATGTAGCAGTGCAACCATTCAATGGATCGAGAAATTGATAAGCCCGAATGCAATTTCAACCAGTTCAACATTGTAGGTTTTACACCACGATCTCCAAAATGCCAGCCCTGAAAGGCATTTGAGTTCAGTAAAGCATATACAACCATCACTAACCTTGATATATGCATCATAATGAATGCAGGGAAGTCGTTGCCTTTTCAAGGTAATTCCCATTGAGTGAAAAAGGATAGAGATGTGCTATTTGATGTTGCTACAGGGAGCAGAAATAATGGAACAGAAATAGTGAATCTAGTTGGCATTTACAGTCTACATTAAAAATGAAATAAACAAATCCAACATAGGATTATATAGGGACGATGGTATAGGAGTTGTACATAACAAAAACTGACGTGATGTGGGTAAGATAAGGGAAAAATATGCGAATTAACCTAAAATCTACAATCAACATTAATCTCAAAGAAGTTAATTTCCCAGACATTATGAATCTCAGGATGAACAAATTTAAACCCTACCAAAAACCAAATGAGGATACTGCATTCATTGACAAAGGCTCTAATCCTCCACTATCAATCATCAAACAATTAGTTTCCAACTTATCCACTAATGAAACTACTAACTAAAAGGTGGCCCCATGTTACAATGCCACAGTAGAAAGATCCAGTTTTAAGAATAGTATAACTTATATTGAACCAAACATAGATAGGCTAAAAAGGCATAGATAGAGGTACATGTTATGGTATAATCCTCCATACACCATTAATGTGGCTACGAAAATTGCTAGGAGATTTTTGAAACTCATAGATACCAACTTCTCACACACATGAATACCCCAAGATCTTCAATAGAAATATAGTTAAAGTTAGCTATAGTTGCCTCCCCAACATAAGATCAATGATTTTCAATCACAATAAGAATAACAACATAAGGAACACCCAACCAAAGATTCTCTTATGGTAGATCCCCGGGTTGTCCTCTGAAAATAGGTTCCTGGAAAAAAAAAACTAGTGTTCAAAGCCAGCATCATGAACTTGAATGGAACAACAAAATCTTACATTGGATTTATGGAAAACACCTTCAAGGAAAGATATATGCATCATTTGGCTTTGCTCAGAAACAAAAACAAAAGACACACATCTTCATCCAATATGGTATACAGCGAGGCATGGACAAGCCCCAAATAAACTAGAACATTAAAGCTAAGGCCAGCAAATACAAGGGACAGGGCTGCAAAAGCAACTTCTGTATCAGAGAAAAGTTAAATATTACAACATCAGCAATGAACATTTTAAATATCAGGGAGAAAAGCTTCTTCCCTTGCATGCACAAGGAATAATACATACTTTGGAATTTCCAGCATGACCCCCACCCCCAACTCTTTCACGCCTCCAACCTGGGTAAGTTTCTGGATTACATGCACATTATGCTTTATATGTACATTATCCATGTATTCATGTATGTACGTGCAAGCAGCTGAGCACTCCACAGACATGTGTACCCACAAAGTAGTTCCCAGGGAGATTCAGCATGACACAAAATATATATGACAAGGTTCGCCCTTTTTGAATTACAAGTACAATGTGAAATAAAGTGTCTTGCTTAAGGTCAAAATGTGCTGCCGGGAATTGAACTCATGACCTTCTGAACGTGAGCCAGTTACCCTAACCACTAAGCTATACACACCTGAATATATACATGCATACACACATACATATACTGCAACTAGCTCCAAGAAAGATAGAACCGAATACATTTGTATAGTAAGAATTCTATTATAGATACTGGAATGGTTAATACCTGTTAGTGATAAACGCATGCACACACACACACACACAAACTTATATGCATACACACATGCTTACACACGTTTGTGCTCATACACACACACACAAACACATTAATTTGGAATATGAATTAAGTGCTAAGTCAAGGCTAATATATCTGAGTCAACAGCCAAATCTCACTCAAATCACGTCCTTATAATCTCTAATAACACCTAAATTGCATATTATCCAAAGCAACTTTATCTTACACTAAATTTACTATTACTCCCATCCATCTCTCTCTCTTTCTCTCTCTCTCTCTCTCTCTCTCTCTCTCTCTCTCTCTCTCTCTCTCTTTCCTACTGTATCCACTTCGATGGATTTCATCCATAGACTTGACGCCCCTGTAATTAACTTTCTCCAATGTGTCTCATTTAATGTTATTTATGTCCAAGGTAGCAATGTGCAGAGATAATTCCACATCAGCCAGTGATTTCTGATAACCCCTTCCTGCACAACTAACCAAATATCCCTGAAGTTATGCACAACTCTTAGCATCTTGGTAAAGAACAAATTAAATAACGAGGTCGTGAGTTCGATGTGCATAAAAAGATTAGATGCTATGGTCACAGCTGGAGTGCTTTTGATCTTATGTCTAATTGCTCGAGATTGACCTGGGGCTAAATAACAACATAACAACAACAGCAATCACAAGAAAGATAATAGCAGCAATGATATTTGCTTTTCATTTTATCTATGATGTTTATTGTTGTTTTGTGATTGGACATATTGTTGGTGTATCTTTTACCACTGTTTAAAAATTGCTTTGGAATTAAGAAATAAGTGATGGCTTATTGAAAACTATTGATTGCTTAATTGATAAAAAAACTAGTGATTGTCTGATGAAAATTTGTGATGGTTTGATCAAAACCAGTGATGGCTTAATGAAAACTAAGATAGTCTGATGAAAATTTGTGACGATCTCATAAAAATGGTCTGAAGAAAGCTGGTGAGATTTTGATAAGAACTGGTGATTGTCTAATGAAAACTAGTGATGGTTCAATGAAAACTAGTGATTGCTCTAATGAAAGCTACTGGTTTGATGACAACTAGTAATGGTTTAATGAAAACTAGAGATGGCCTGAAGAAAGCTGGTGATAATTTGATGAAAACTGGTGATTGTCTAATGAAAATTAGTGATTGTTTGACAAAAACTAGAGATGGTTTGATCAAAATTAGTGATGGTTTGATGGAAACTATTGATGGGCTGATGAAACATTTCTCTTAAGAAAACTAACGATGGTTTATTTTGATGAGAAATAGTGGCTGTTTGATAAAAATTAGTGATGGTTTGATGAAAATTAGTGATGGTCTGGAGAAAACTAATGGTGGTCAAATTGCAAGCTAGTGATGGCTTAATGTAATCTAGTGATGGTTTGATGAAAATTAGTGATGGCCTTCATCAACAAAGAGACAAAACTCCTCCTGTCAAGCTTATTTATCACTTTTCTTTATGAATTTTAATTAAAATAGTTTTCAAATCATGTCACACACACACACACACACACACACACACAATCTCTCTCTCTCTCTCTGGTTGAGAACTGTTGCTCTAGATGATCACTCAATCTGCTAGAGACAGCAGCCAGGTCTCCCTCAAATCTTGTCTACCATTTAAAAAGTGATTTGTTGGATAAAGTGGTTGTGGATTCCTTGCACACAGGAAAAAGAGAGGATGGTCATGGTTGGAATGTCTTCGGTCATAGGGCTGCTTGATCAGAGTTAAAACTGGGGTGGGTTAAGCAATAATAGCAACACAGCTTCCGTGACCACCACTGCCATCATCACCACTGGCTTCATCGCCAATGTCAATTCCACCATCCCTGAAGTCACTCCCACCTCCATCACCATCACCTTCACCAACACCATCATTCCCAACAAGCACACCCCCACCACTACCACCACCAACCACCAACTACTATATACAATACACCACCACCAATACTCTCGCTACAACTGCCACCACTACCAACAACTACCACCACAACCACCACTGTTACTACCCACCACCATCACCCACTGCTATCACCAGTAACTACAACCTTTACCACAACCACCACCACCAACGACTAAACCTCCTCCACCACCACCACCACCACCAATAACAACAACAACAACAACACACTACCTCCCACAACCACCACCACCACCACCACCACAACCCATCGCTACCACCACCACAACCACAACTCATCACTACCACTGGCAACTATCACCTCCACCCCGAACCACTAACTCTACCACCAT
>NC_068998.1:6942127-6943552 GCF_001194135.2 Octopus bimaculoides | reverse complement strand
CCACAACCCATCGCTACCACCACCACAACCACAACTCATCACTACCACTGGCAACTATCACCTCTACCCCGAACCACCAACTCTACCACCACAACCAACAACAACAACAACACCCGCTACCTCCCACACCACCACCACCACAACCTATCACTACCACTGGCAACTATCACCTCCACCCCGAACCACTAACTCTACCACCATCACCATCACCACCAACAACAACACCCACCACCACCACCATCCAAATATTCATCTTCACATCGACCCAAAATATTAATGAATATTGCATCTTATAAACAGCCATAATAAACTGTAATAATTGAATGTAAACAAAAGATTAAATTGAAATTTTCAAATGGAACTCGATTCAATTTCAGAGAATGTCAGAGGTTTGACTTTGTTTGACCCGCTTACAATTGTTGTTATTGTTGCTGTTGTTGTTGTGGTGGTGGTGGTGGTGAGTTGATGTTGAGTTGTTTTATTTCTTTTTATTTCATTTATTATCACTTTTTGTTTTTCTTCTTTGTTTTTTAGAAGAGGGTAGATTTTGATGTGTTTTTGTTTCTGTTTTTGTTTTTTTTCACCCGCAGAAAACTCAGTTGTTGGAAATGCAAAATCAATTCTGTATTACTTCTATTGGAAATTTACTCGAGGCAATGTGGAAAAAAAGAAAAACCTCTACGTGGACATAGGAATAGCTAGAAATAACAGCCAAATCTCCCTTAAATCATACCTTACTGTCATAAAAATATAAAAGTTCCCATCATCATCGTCGTCGTCATCATCATCGTCGTTTAACGTCCGCTTTCCATGCTGGCATGGGTTGGACGGTTTGACTGAAGACTGGCAAGCCACGAGACTGCACCAGGCTCCAATCTGATCTGGCAAGGTTTCTACAGCAGGATGCCCTTCCTAACATCAACCACTCCAAGAGTGTAGTGGGTGCATTTTACGTGCCACTGGCACGAGTACCAGTCAGACAGCACGGGTATTGGCCACAACAATGATTTCACTTGACTCAGCAAGTTTTCTCAAGCACAGTTTATTGCCCAATGATTGAAGGGTACTCTTAAATGGGTTGGTTATGCGACACTGGCATAGGCCACAGCTACAGTCTCACTTGGCTTGCCGGGTCTTCTCAAGCACAGCATATCTCCAAAGGTCTCGGTCACTTGTCATTGCCTCAAGACTATCTGGTCTTGTTTTCTATTTTTCTTCTTGTGTTTTGGAGGAAACTAAGTAACTAGGACTATGTAACTAAGAGTACAGTACAATACAACCTGTTATCACCCATAAATGAGTGTGGCTTTGGCTTAATGGCAACCACCATTATTATTATTATTATTATTATTATTATTATTATTATTATTATTATTATTACTATTATTAAGACAGTGAATCGTTAGCACACCTGCCAAAATGCTT
>NC_068998.1:6936301-6942117 GCF_001194135.2 Octopus bimaculoides | reverse complement strand
TTTGGAGGAAACTAAGTAACTAGGACTATGTAACTAAGAGTACAGTACAATACAAATAAGTACCAGTTACATGCTGGAGTTGATGTAATAGACTAGCCCTTATCCCCACCCCAAATTTTCAAGGCCTTGTGCCTAGAGTAGAAATAATAATTACTATTATTATTTTATGTCATATTTTATTTATTTATTTTATTTTCAATCTTTTTTGTTTCTCTTTTTTTTTGTTGTTGTGTGTATACGTGTGTGTGTGTGGCTGTCTATGGTTTGTAGTAATTTTTTTTTTTTTTCAATACCAATTTTCCACATTTTTATGAATAAAGCAGTGTGTCATCAGAAACTAAGCCCAGCAGGTTTGCTATCCGTTCTCTTATCTTCTTTCCAAGCTGGTTTTTCTCAAGCTGTATTCGCTTGTTCAGATCATTTTCTATGTAGGACCTGAAAGTAATTTTAATAACAATTTTTACTATCATTTACAACCAGTTCAATCTTCTCTGTTAATAATAATAATAACAATGATAATAATAATTATTTCTTTACTAATCACAAAGGGTTTACAAATAAATAAACATTATGGACAACACAGGACAAACATGGGATTACATGAAAGTCATGTAAACAAGCAAAAAAAAAACAATTGAATATAACACCAAAATTCCCCCAAAAGAAGGAGATGTCTTAGGACTGCTCATGAAAACCCCACAAACCCATAACGGTCCTAACCACTAGGGGAAGTGCCCTTTCCACTCTGTCAACAGGTGAAATATCTACATGTAATACAGCACAGACATTTAAATTGATAGGGTTTTTCTAAGGATGTGGGCAGTACTTGTCAGCACAATCTTTTGGATTTCTCTGAGACATGGTTCTCCTGGGATCTTATCTAGATGTTTCTGACATCCATTTCTTATCATACCTACGGCATCCATAATATCAGGCACAGTTCTTGCAAACATCCCTGAAAGTTTCTTCCAAATCCATCCAGCGGTTCTTGAGACATCTTGTCCACGGACAAACGAACAAACAAACAAACAAATACAACTGAAAACAATACCCCCGCCTTCGCTAAGGCAGAGGTAATAATGCCAGGGTTAATTCAGTTACTGAACTAAGAGCAGGAAAAAAAAAAAATTAATGTAAATTCTTTGACTGCTCCTTTCAATTAGAAGTGACTAATGTGCATGCATGCATGCATGTGTGCATGCATGCATGTGTGCATGTGTGTGTGTAATGGGGTGTATGCATGTGTGTGTGTGTAATGAGAGAAAAAATATGGTGTTGCACTTAG
Source organism: Octopus bimaculoides (assembly GCF_001194135.2). Taxonomy (NCBI): domain Eukaryota; kingdom Metazoa; phylum Mollusca; class Cephalopoda; order Octopoda; family Octopodidae; genus Octopus; species Octopus bimaculoides. The sequence continues at coordinate 6,940,832 of NC_068998.1, read as the reverse complement.
TTCTTCTTTATTTCATCTCTCACACATGTTTCAGTATTCAGTAACCCATAATGTGCATGGGTGTGTGTGGGTGTATACATATAAATGTGTGTGTACGTGTACATATATACATATAAATATGTGTGTGTGTATATATATAATATATACATATAAATATGTATAACCATACTGTTACAACATATATATATATATATATACACCCACATACACACACACATACACATATGTACATATGAGTGTAGCATAGACCTCAGATCATACGATATCCAGAATGATAGCATTTACAGATCTACTGCAATATCTAAAAATGCAGTAAAGTTGCAGAAGATGGTAAAGACTTATTTCAAACTTAGAAAGTTTTCTTTTAATATGGAGAGAGATTGGTGCAAAGATAGTAACCAGTTAATTCTCCACAGATACATTTTACCATTTTTGTTTTTTTTTGTTTTCTCCCTTTTTGTGTGTATGTGTGTGTATGTGTGTGTGTGCGTATGCAGTGGGTGGAACATTGGTGAGACTATGGCTCTGCTAAAATATAGCACAGATAAATCTAAGCCAGCTTTTGAAAGAGTTTATTTTTGTAGAGAAGATATATTGAAGGAGAGAGAAAAAGAGAGAAAGAGAGAGGGAGAGAGGGAGAGGGAGAGAGAGAGAGAGGGGGGATGTAAATTTAATTAAGCACATGATTTCTATCATGGCACATCTAAAGGTTAATTTTATTTCGAGATGGTTTTCTTTGTTAATATGCAGAAACTAATATAAAAAGACAGCTTTGCATATGGTTCCTGATAGAAGCATGGATTGCACAAAGGTCGATGATATTTATTTTCTGCTGCCATGGAATGTAGATAAGAGAAAGTCTGTTCTAACTTGTTTTTCAATATCAAAGCTAAGTCTTTAAACTATTTATCTTTTCTACAGACAAACAGACAGACCAAATGCTTTAGCAGGAGATAGGGAAATAGATAGAGAACAGAATGAGTGGTTCTACTTCCAGTTGGCATTGACCCAATATAGAAACTTCCAAATACTTGCTTTATCTGCTTAATGTAGCAACAAAACCTCCCATAGCATAATAACTGTTGTCTATAATATGGGAGGCCAAAATGTTTTAAATCCCAAACTCTTAGGTCAGGATGCTCACAATTGATACCAGATTCAAACTCTCTCTCTCTTTCTCTCCATGTGACATACCTACAAGCATTGACTGCCTTGGCTTTCTATACAAAAGTCTGACGATTCCTGACTTTTCTAGCAGAAGATAAAACAGTGATTTTTCATTGCCCTCTGCTGCCAGTTTATTTGCAATGTATTTTGCTAGTTTCCTGCTCTCCCCAGCTTACCTCTGAGGCAAAAAATCTACTTAAGCCTAAGGAAAAATGAGATTGGTTCACTTAACATCAGGACATATTCACACACTGACAGGCCTGTACAACACATACCTGAGGGCCATCTCTCTTCTGGGAGAGAGAGAGAGAGAGTTTGAATCTGGTATCAGCTGTGAGCATCCTGACCTAAGAATTTGGAATTTAATACATGTTGGCCTCCCATATCTTAGCCACAGACTTTCCTTATACTCTTTGACTCATAATCAAGAAAGACGACCTGAACAGGAATAATCACAAGACATTCCAAAACTAGAAACATTACTCCAATATCTTTTCTACTATAGGCACAAGGCCTGAAATTTGTGGGGTGGGGACAAGTTGATTTCATCACACCCAACTCTCAACAGGAACATAGGTTTTTACGGGAAGGATTTTTTTTTAAATGCTTGTGGAATGAATGAAATGAAATCTGAGAAAGAAATCCAGTTGAAATATTTGCAATCAAAAATCAATTGAAATCAAAGATCACACACTATTTTGGATTTTGATTTGTGGTAGGGGTTACAACTTTAGAATATAAAAGATTGCAAAAGTAAAAACATATATTTAAATACAAAAAAACAAAACAAACAGCCAACCTGCATTCTGTATTTTCGTCTTCTGATGGGAGAACAAAGTTCTCGCTAACAATGGCAGGGGTGATGTTCATTTTACACCTCATTTGTATTGGGCTTGTAGTGCCAGATCTGTCCTCAATAAAAAGAAAATACAAAATGAAACAATCGCAATAAGGAGCTTTCTTATTTACGTACAGGCTCAATTCAGCAGAGAAAGCACTTTTGGATGGGCAAGTGTTTTCTTCTGCAGGCTTAGAGTTGAGCAATAGTTAGAAAGTAAAATTTGGTAAATGGCAATTGTACAGAAATCTATCAGATACATATAGAAAACCAAATGGACAGACCCTGATCAAACTGCACTGACAATATTGCAATGTTTCATTTGCAACAGTGAGTAGTCACTGCAATGGAAACACGTGTAGGTCATTGTAATATGCTGTATATAACTATAAAATAAATTTTGTGGACGTACAATTCTCCATACTCCTTATTATTATTAATATCAATACATATATATATGTTAAATATTCTGTTCTCTTATTTCTCTTTATACCTCCTAAAGCCATCCTTTTCCAAAATAACCCCTGATAATAAGGAAACAGGGTTATTATGCTTATTATGTTCCTTAACAGGGTCTCAGCTGTGAGTGTCCAGCAGGACCATTTCCAGCAGCAGGGTCACCTCTGCAACAGGCACCACCCAAAGACCAGGTGTTGGTGTTAAACTGGGAAACAGGTTAAGTTTACCATTCAAGTAGTTCCCGGTGGGATTTGAACTTTGAATGCAGATGAGTGGAACAAACACTACTACAACAGGGGCCAACATTTTTCAGTCCACTGCTCTTCATTTAATCAACCTTGAAACCACAAACAGTGGTGCACAAGGGAGGGGGGGTAGCAGAATCAGCCAATCACGGTAGTCAGTTTGCAGCAATGTGACTCAGATGGTTGTGTCCACACCAGAGAGACTTCAGGCATGAGCCCCATGTAGATACAAGAATATAGCCATGCCTCCTGTGAGTTAACAGCTTCCAATCCATGCAACTCTTGGATGAAGCTTTTATGTGAGGAGAGCCGCTATGTGGTCACTCAGGCTGCTAGAAATAACAGCCAAATCTCTTGCAAATTGTACAGTACTATCTTACAGCGAAAAAGACACACTGAGTAATTGCAGAACAAGGAAATGGGAAATGCTATCATATAAAATTACATCTCATCATCTTAAAAAATTCTATATTGATAGTTACATTTGTTTCAGTTTTTGGTAGGTATTTATTTTTTGATTTTTTAAAAAATCATTTTTTTTTTATATTTTGCATTTGCATTTTCGTGCATAAATCTATGAGTGTATATGTGTGTACATATTGTGTATATGTATGAGTGTGTAAAGAAATGTGTGTGTGTGTGTGTGTGCGTATGTGTGTGTGTGCAAATGTTTGTAAAAGTATGTGTGCAAATGTGTGTACAAGTGAATGTATGTGAGTGTTGAATGTATGTATGTATGTATGTGCAACTGTGTGTAAAAATATGTGTATGACAATGCACGCAAATGCGTGTCAGTGTGTGTATGCATGTACATGCATATGTGTGTGAACGTGTGCATGTGTGTATGCACACACATATGAACATGTATGAATGTGTATGTGTATGCAAATATGTGTGTGTGTGTGTATGAATATGCAAGAATGTGTGAATGCATGCATGTATGAAGATGTGTGAATTTTTGTGCACATGTATGTGTGTGTGTGTGTGTGTGTGTGTAATTTAAAATTTAAATAAAAAATTCCTAAATAGATTAGAATATTTCTCCAAACATCAGTATTTTATCTAAACAACAGGGAATTAATGACAAATGAATAGAAAACAAAAAAAATTTGAATACATAAACATTGAAATAGAAATTATCGTTATCCTGATAATTAATAATCATTGTCTGTCATCATCATCATCATCACTATCATCATCATCATCATCATCATTATCACCAACATTATTATTGTCATTGTCTTCATAATTTTTGCCATCATCATCATCATCACCATCACTGCTGTAACTGATATCATTGTTGTCATCATCGCCATCAACATTACTGCTACAACTGCCATCATTGTCATCATCATCATCATCATCACTGTCATCATAATCATTGTCATCATCATCATAATCATCACCATCATCATTATCATTATCATCACCATTTCAATTTGCCTGTTTCTATATCTAAACTCAATGTGCTTTGGGTATTGGTTTTGTCTCCCATCTGTTGCCCTTGTGGCAAAATAATAAAAGCAGAGTGCTCAGAGAAATGTATTTCTTCCCGCTCTTTGCATTCTGAGTTTCCAATTTCACTCAACTCAATTTTGTCTTTTATTCCTCAAAGGTTCATAAAATACAATATCAGTCAAGTAAAATCGACTACTTCCTCTCTCTCTTTCTCTCTCTCTCTGTCCCTTTTTGTCACTCCTCCCCTCAATCCATTTGTCCCACTCTCCCCCCTCTCTCTATTTGTGTCTCTCACTCTCTTTCCTCTCTCTCACTCTCTTTCTCCCCTTTTCTTCCTCTTTTTCTCCCCCATCTCTTTCCTCTC
>NC_068998.1:6932969-6935595 GCF_001194135.2 Octopus bimaculoides | reverse complement strand
TTATGCCTATCTCCTCTATCCACCTGTTCAAATCTTTAGGGATAGTTCCTAATGGCCCTTTAACTACAGGGATACATTTTTAGAACAGTAGAGTAGTAGAATTATTAGAGCCCTGGATATAATGACAGCAGGGTGTAATTTGAGGTTTATTTAAAGATGGCAATGCTGGTACAATGTGGTTTGAAGTAATTTGGCTGGATAATGTAATCCAAGGTACACTATGACAGAATAAAAGATAAGACTGTCACAGCCAGAATGCTTTTGATGAGAGCATGACCTGGGGCTAAGCAAAAAAACAACAACAACAGCATTCCAATGACAAAACTTCATCTAATACACATACATTACTACACCCATACAAAGACACACACACACACACACACCCCAAATGGTTTCTTTAGTGAACAATTTGTGGTTGGATGTTATTTTTTTTTTTTTGGTTTTTATTGCTTATTTTTTCTTCGTTTTTTTTTTTTACTCAAATATAAATACTAAAAGACTCACGCTGCTAATTCTTTCAATTCCTCTGGCATCTCCTTCAACAATGGTGGAGGCTTGACTGGTAAATGTTCAGAACTGGAGAGAAAAAGAAATTGCCATTTTAATGATGTTCTTTCAGCTTTTCATGATGATGATGATGATGATAATGATGATGATGCCAACTGTCGTCATCATCAACACCATCATCATCATCATCATCACCATCATCATCATCACCACTGCTGGCTCTCAAAGCGAACACACATGTGTTTCTTTTGTGCCAAAGCTAGACCATATTTATAGCATTACCAAATGAAATTTTCATTGGAATACTGGCTGAAAGGGGTTATAATTACCTGAGGAAACCTGCCCTTGATACCCAGGGGCCAGACGAAAAAGTGAAAAGAGAAGGTTACTTTTACAAACTTTTTCTCGTTTATTTATAAAACCTGACATTTTCACTTTCAAAAATGGACAGCAAATACAAATACATTGCTTGGCAAAAAACATTGCAACAACAAATGAAGAATGAAGAACAGCGCATACCCAAAAAATAAATAAATATAATAAACAACTGAAAGAAGAAAAAGAAGAAAACAATTAACATTTAAATGAATAATTGATTCTTCATCTTTACTTTAGTCTTTTATTTGTTTCAGCCATTGGACTTCAGTAATACTGGAGCGCCACCTTGAAGGGTTCTAGTAAAACAAATTGCTCCAGTATGTATGTTTTTCTTTTTAAGTTTAGTACATATTCTGTCAGTTTCTATTGCCAAATTGCTAAGTTATAATGGCATAAACAAACACAGGTTGTCAAGTAGTGGGGGTGTGGACAAACACAGACACACACATACACATATACATGGTGGGTTTCCACACAGTTGCCATTTACCAAATTCACTCACAAGGCATTGGTCAGCCAGGGGATATAGTAGGACACACATGTGCAATGTGCCATAGAGTAGGACTGGACCCAAAACTACATGGTTGCAAAGAAAGCTTCTTAACCACACAACCATGCCTGAGTACAATAAATCGATAAAAATATTCCAAACAGTCTAACAAGTTGTTTTGAAGACAGCAATAGTGACAACAACATTGGCAACATTTGCATTGAGTCAGGCACTTTGGAGTGCTGAAATAGTAGCTGTATTAAAGTTAATCTTGCTTCAGTTTTAAGACAAACAGATTAGAGATTTAGACTGAACACAGTTACAAGCAAAACAAGTTGTTGGGGGAATTTTGTAAGACCAAACAGTATTACTTTGCCACAGGATCTAATCAAAGAGAGAGTAAGGAGAAAATTATATATTTGTGTTTTAGTATGTTTTAATCATCGTGTTTTTTTTTAATACATTTTTATTTATTTCCAAGCAAATATTTGTACTTGTAATTTGCCCATTTATATATTGCATAATGACTTTCACCGTACTCCTTTTGTCTTTGCATAGCTTATCCATCTCACAGAGTATGTTTTCTTAGTAAACAACACCCAGGTAAACAACTCTTCATATTTTTCTGTATCTCTTGGAAGACCTGTGGCTGATAATGATACTTTAACCTGTGTCATCTGTTGAAACCATATGGAGTGAGAGAGGGAGAGGGAGGGAATGGTAGAAAGAGGAGGTTTGGGAACAGGAAGGGTGGGAAGAGGGAAAGGTAGATGGGAAGGAGGGGAGATGGGAGTGGAGAAGATGGGAGATCGGAAGGGGTAGAGGGGTATATAGGAGAGGGGAAGGAAAAGGGAAAGGGGAAGAGAGGAGGAGAGTGAAAGAGGGGGAGAAGAGGCAGATGGAGAGAAGGAAAGGAGAGAGAAGGGAGAAGGAGAGAGAGAGAGGGAAAAAGAAAGGGCAGAATGAGAGAGAGGGAGAAGAAGAGAGATGGGAGAGGGAGAGGGAAAGGGAGAGGGAGAGAGAAAATCAGACAGGCAGATAAAAGTAGCAAGGTAGGTAACTTACCGTTTTGGTTGCAGGAATTCTCTAAGAGTGGGATTGGAAATTAGGGCAGATAAAGTTGGTGATGGCATTTTTCTCCATGTCATTACTCCTCGTATCACATCCTTCGAAAATAAAGTATATATAAATTTAGACAATGTAACCACTAGCTTTCTACCTACCCTCTCTCTCTCTCTTTCTATATATATA
>NC_068998.1:6931947-6932929 GCF_001194135.2 Octopus bimaculoides | reverse complement strand
CCGGTTTCCAACAAAGACACAAGGCTCCATCTTTGGGATGGAGTCAACACAGACAAATTCCCATTTGGAACTTGAGAAAAATCTTGCATATTTTTATTGTTCCACTCACAGATTGCACTTTTAATGTACGAATCAGCTGGTCGATTTCTCTTTCTGAAAATCGCAGTTTACCCAGATTCTCCTTTAAGTATTTACAAACAAAACCTAGTCCTCCAATTATTATTGGTATGAATATGAATTCATAGTCTGGATACAGAAGCTGGAGGTTTCAAAGCAGTTGTCCATAGATATCCTCTTTTTCTTTGATTTTCAAAGAGATATTTATATCTTATATCTGCAGGGCAGCTGACCTCTATGATGGTACGTACCTTTGCCCTTCTACCCCAAACAACAATATCTGGCCTGTTATGTTTACATTTGACAGAAGTTTTGATGGGAATATTCCACCAGTATTCTTTGAGTTTGTATGTATGCATGTATGTATGTATGTGTGTGTGTATATCTACATATGTTTAGAAAGAAAGAGAAAGAAAGAGAGAGAGAGAGAGAGAGAGAGAGAGAGAGAGAGAGAGAGAGAGAGAGAGAGAGAGAGAGAGAGAGAGAGAGAGAGAGAGAGAGAGAGACACTACATGATCTAAAAATGCATTCAGAAACATAATTTAAAAATTAGTAAGCTGAAGAACAGTGAAACCCAATCAGTAGAATGTGAATTTTTTTCTACTGCAAAAACTCTTTTGGCACTAAAATATGCACTAAAATTTATTCAGTAAAATTTCTTTTATATGCAAACATTTTATACACAAAAAACTTTCCAGTAATATGTGACTCTGTCTCCTTTCCTCTGTGTAAAAAAAAAAACTTTCCTTGTGAAAACATACACTAATATTTTTACAGTAAAATTTTGATATGAAACATTTGTTATGTAAATACAAAACATAATTTTGTATTTTCCCTTTCAGATATATATATATATATATATATA
>NC_068998.1:6925158-6927897 GCF_001194135.2 Octopus bimaculoides | reverse complement strand
TCATATGTGTGTATGTGTGTGTTTGTGCTTATATATATATATATATATTTATATATATAAGCACACATACATACATATATATACACAATATACATACATAAAATTCTATCTCCTATCTCACTCTCTCTCTCTCTCTCTCTCTCTCTCTCTCTCATCTTCCACACACATACATACATACACACACATACATACATACACACACACTCATACACACACTGACACAGACACGTATAAACACTGTTTCTTAAACAAAACAAAAAATCAAAATTAAGAAAAAAAAATCAGGAAAAAGAAAACATGATGTGATCACAGCTGGAATTGTCTTCTATCATGGTTATGCCACATCATAAGTGTCCTGACCTGGGGCTAAACATCAACAACCAGCAACATTAACTCTGCAAGAATGATGCCATGTAAGGTTAGCTCTGACAAGATCTGAAATCACCAGAATCAAAATAGATTCCATAAAATGTTTTCTTTTGGTACCATGATTCATTCACCCACAAAGACCCTGAAGATCGCTGTACAGATTTCAAATCCTGTCAGAGATAAACTTATATAAGTGTGTGTGTTTTGTGTGTGTGTGTGTGTGTGTGTGTATCTTGCTTGGAATAGTGATGTGTCCAACAATGAACATCATAAAACTATAAAATTGAAACTGACAGCATTAAACGTATCAGAATTTATTCAGAATTCAATAATGACACAAATTAACTAATTGATTTAATAAATTTGATGAACTTGTTCTGGTGGGGTTATCATTTATTTTTCTCTTTCCTTTCTTTTCATATTTATTTAGCTTTTTGTTTCTTTTTGTTTCTTTCATCAATATGTCATAGCTCTTTAGCAAGCACACACATGGCTGCAAGGTTAAGAAGTTTCTGTCACAACCATATTGTTTAAGGTTCCATCTCAACGTGAGGTACCTCTTGCTTCATAACAGACGAGGCATCAAAATCCATTATAATTTTTTATATAAATCTTCACCATCTTTAGTAATTTCTACTATTTAACAATTTGTTCCTTACAGATCTGGCTAGTTTAGATGTAAAAGAGATTGAATATTTTAAGACCAGATATGACCAGTTTAAATACTAAAGGGGTCGAAAAATAAATAGGTACCTAGGGACGATGCTTCCATTCTTAAACAAGCAAATATTTATGAAGTAATTCTCTCTTCAAGAAGGCGCTTAACAAAATTGAAAATATTTTAATTCTATCAAACAAATTTACCTACTGCCCTCACATACACACACACACTTCGCGATCTTCGCAGCCAATCATCCCAACCTATGAGCCTTAAGACATTTTGTCAAGCATTCTATTATCCTCACCATTCTGCCATTCTTTTCATTGGTTTCAAAGAACAATGGAAGTTAGCAAATTTCCATACTTTTTAATTCTAGGTTTTGATAACCATTATTGTTGCTTGTAGATCTCTTAAGCACACTGTATAAATGTGAACACAAAACTAAACCCGGTACAAGCCATAAGATACCTTCTGTTTTCTTTCTTTCTTTTTTTTTTTTTTTTGGCAGGGGGTATTTTTCATTGGTTTCAAAGAACAATGAAAATTTCCAAATTTTCCAAACAGGAAAACAAAAAAAAACAAAATTAAAATAAAACTAAATAAAATAAAATAAGAGAAATGAACAGTTCCTTTAATTAACATTTCTATCAAAGATTAATTCTATGTTGTGATAACTATTATTGTTACATATCCGCATGTTGTATACGACAACAATAACAAGAATCAGAGCAGTAGCAACGACAACAGCACAAGTTAACGAGTTAAAAGAACGAAGTTATTAATTGCTACCCTTTAGCGTAATTTCATATTCAATGAAAACACTTCGTATCAAATATGAAGAAAAGCATTTAAACATAATAAATAATTTTTAACTGCCAATAACAAAACGAAATCCTACTTGATTTCTATTGTTGCTGTTGTTGGGTGATAGTAGTGGTGGTGTTAGTGGTGGTGATGGTAGTTTGTTTTTCAGTTTTTAATTTCGCTTGTTTATGTTATTTTTATTTTATGAGCATTGTTTGTGGTATTTTCAGTTATGTATAGTTTTAATTATTGTAATTAAATTCATGAATTCCTGTTCTTAACAGTCTAGACCCCTAAGCTCAAGGGGGTTATATTCTGCTTTTTTTATTTTCATTTTTATTATTCCCCCACCCCATTTTTTTTTCTATTTTTTTTTTTTTTTGGTAAACAGAAGTGGTAGGAAGAATGCAAACAGTGCCTGGTAGCTGAGATGTTAGACAATTGAGAAGGCAACCATAGATTCAAAATGCAGCTACCTCAATCAATGAGGAAGCCTCTACATTAATGGTTCTTAACCTGAGCAGCAACATACAACCCGCTTTAGGGCACCGTAAGCTTACAAAGAGCAGGAGACATCCTTATTGATCATAAAGTAGTTAAAGTAATGACCTAGCAAGTTCTAATTGGATGCTGTTCAGTCATGCCCATAATGAACATATCAGGTTAATTAAACACAAAAAATACCAGCCTCATAAAAACCATTCAAAAATTAGCAAAGAATTACAACAGCATTTTTTTCTTTAAAGCAAGTATCTTCCATCTGTCTCTGTTGCCAAACCACTAAGTTATGGTGACATGAATGCACCAGCATCAATTGCCAAGTGATGGTGGGGGACAAACACAGATACACACTCATAAATATGTAAACATATATATATATATATATATATATATATATATATATA
>NC_068998.1:6922821-6924338 GCF_001194135.2 Octopus bimaculoides | reverse complement strand
GCTAGCATGGGTTGGACGATTTGACTGAGGACTGGTGAAACCGGATGGCAACACCAGGCTCCAGTCCGATTTGGCAGAGTTTCTACAGCTGATCTATCTATCTATCTATCTATCTATCTATCTATCTATCTATCTATCTGTCTATCTATCTATCTATCTATCTGTCTATCTATTTATCTATCTGCTTGCCATATCCACCTAGATATCTATATACATATATATATCAGATTGGAGCCTTGTGCAGCCTCCTGGCTTGCCAGTCCCCAGTCAAACCATCCAACCCATGCCAGCATGGAAAATGGATGTTAAACGATGATGATGATGATGACGATGATATATATATATATATATATATATACACACCCACGCACACATATATATATGTATATGTATGTATGTATGTATGTATGTATGGATGGATGGATGCATGTACGGGTGCATGCATATATGTATGAATGAATGCATGTGTGAGTATGTATATATGTTTGTATTGACATGTGTTTACTGTACAAGTACGACAGCGAGTTCACGTGTCTTTCATGAACCCATCTATCTCAAGTGCACATGTGCATCGTTGCATGCATGTACAAACAAACATGCATGAGCATAACGCTGTTTGCACTTCTCTCTTCTCTCACATGTAACATATCTCAGTTTGTTTGCTTTTAATTTATAATATAAGCTAACCTAAACAGGACAGGTCTTTGTAGTTTTAAAGATGAATGTTTACATTAATGAAATTGAATGAGTTTAAGCTATCTTTAGAAGTTGTACATAACTTGATACTGCCACTACTATTCAATATTCCAGTATGGGTTCTTGATATTCGCTGATAACTGAAAAATTGCTTCAGATACAGTACATGTTCTTGTTAATCTATGAAGGGAAGGTGTGGCTCTATGCTAAGATGTTTGCTTCCCAACCATGCGGTTCTGGGTTCAGTCCCATTGCATGGTACCATAAGCAAATGTCTTCCACTCTCAAGGGTTTGTTTGGTCCCCAAGCTGACCAAATGCATCTGGGTGGATATGGCAAACAGAAACTGAAAGAGGCCTATCAAGCCAGTGAGAGTTGACAACAGGAAGGGCATTCAGCCATAGACAATCTGCCTACACTTGTTACATATGTGTGTGTGTGTGTGTGTGTGTGAATTGTACATTGTGTCTGAGTGTGGTATTTTTCACAATGAAGCTTTAAAAAATGCTCATGTATACTTATGATTTTTGGGGCTACGACAAAGTCTGTAGAGTGAATGAATAACTGGAAACAGCAAGAAGTCAGTTTTTGATACATAATATGAAAGAAATACACATGACTTTACCTCACAGCAAATACATAAATACACCCACAAACACACACACATGGAAATATGCATATTTACATCTATACCTATCTATCTATTTATCTATCTATCTATCAATCTATCTCTGTATCTATATATATATACACACACATACATATATATGTATATGTATATATATATATATATATATATATATATATATATATATATATAT
>NC_068998.1:6921327-6922339 GCF_001194135.2 Octopus bimaculoides | reverse complement strand
TTTTTTTTTATATAATTCTCGCAGAATAGCAACAGAATCAAAAAACGGAGAAAGTGCTGCTTTCCAGTTGCTTTTGTTTTCTTCCCGTTCAACATGTTTGCATAGAATTCTGCAGTATTTCTTCAACATTTCAACTGTTTTAATAACACAATCACCATCACAATCATCATTGTCATGATCAACGTTGTCATCATCATCATCATAATCATTATTATTATTATTATCGATATCATTGTGTTTTGTTGTTGTAACAGCAGTAAAAGTAATCGTTCTAATTAGTTTAATGGTTCATAATAGAGACAAACCAGTCAATTGACAATTACGATTATGGCCCAAAGTTCTAAAATGGAAATTTTTACATTTCCTTCTTTATCAGATGGGGGTGAGCGAGGGGGAGGGGGTAGAGGTAGGGGTGATGGGTGAAAGGCAGGCTTCGCTTTATTTCTTTCTCGTTTCCTTTATATTATTTTTTCTTTGTATTTTACTTGGACATAATGTATGTGTGTGTGTGTGTGTGTGTGTGATGTATGTGGGTGTGTTTATATGTATGTAAGTGCGTGTAAGCAGGTGTATATGTGTGTATGTCTGCATGTGCGTAGGCTTGTGTATATGTGTGTATGTCCATATGTATGTGTATGCTTGTATGTGTGTATGTGCTTGTGTGTGTGTAGGCGTGTGTAAGCATGTCTATATGTGAGTATGTCTGCATGTATGTGTATGTATGTATGTATGTATGTATATATGTGAATGTGTGTGTGTGTTTGTGTGTATGTATGTGTGTAAGCATGTGTATATGTATGTCTGCATGTATATGTATGCATGTGTATATGTGAGTATGTCTGCATGTATGTGTATGTATGTATGTATGTATGTATGCATGTATGTATATATGTGAATGTGTGTGTGTGTTTGTGTGTATGTATGTGTGTAAGCATGTGTATATGTATGTCTGCATGTATATGTATGCATGTGTATATGTGTGTATGTCTGCATGTATGTGCATGTATGTATT
>NC_068998.1:6919532-6920822 GCF_001194135.2 Octopus bimaculoides | reverse complement strand
AATAATAATAATGACAGAAAATAAAACGGAATGTTGCCAGAAGTCAACAGCTATTTTACAAGGTGGACAGACATGTTACACAATGGTTTGCTTTGTGTCATGTTTTGTTCTGCTCGAATTTCTATATTTTAGTTTAGTAACAACAACAATAACAACAACAACAATAACAACAACAATAATAATAATGATGATGATAATAATAATAATAATAATAATAATAATAATAATAAAAATAACAATGGCGATGACAGTGACAATGGCAAGGATGTGATGATGATGATGATGATAATGATGATAATGATGATAATGATGATGATGATGATGACGACAATAACGATAATGATGATATCCAGCTTTTAAATTTTGTTGTGAGTGCAAGCGTGGCAGTATGGTTAAGAAGTTTGCTTTGCTCTGCTACCACATGGTTTTTGGTTCAATCTCACAGTGCAGCACCTTGAATAGAATAATTATCTCCTACAATAGCCCTGGACCATGAATTTCATACATGGAAACTCATGTATATCTATCTATATATATATATATATATATATATATATATATATATATATATATATATATATATATATACGTAACATATGGTATAATTATAAACAGGGCAAATTTTAGCCATTTCTCTCCGCAGACTGAAAAAAAATGAACAACCTGAATCAATTTTCGAACCTTACTGGGTTCTCCTCAGAAGCATCCACATCATTTTGACAATCTCCAGAGAAACAAGCAGCCAAACTATTTATATATATGCTCTTGTGTGTACATGTGTTTGAGTGTCTCTCATCATAATCATCATTATCATCATCATCATCATTTAACATCTGCCTTCCATGCTAGCATGAGTGGCACAGTTTGACAAGACCCACCCAAGCCGAAGCCTGCACCAGACATCTGTGACTGTTTTGGCAGGATTTTTACAGCTGGATGTCCTTCCTAACTCCAACTGCTCAGCAGAGTGGACTTAGTGCTTTTTACATGACATAGTCAGAGTGATATCCAAAATGAACCAGGACCACTTGATTCGAGCATGTAGATGATTTAGATCTCATATAGAAGCAGTTGTTGAAGCTGAAGGTGGCTTTATTGAATAACATTATAGAAAAGAAGGTTTATTTTTATCCTCCTAGCCTTTTTTGATAAATAAAGTTATCATCTGTTATTATATTTCTGTTTTTATACACATAAATCTGTCCTCAAATATCTTACGCACCCTGTATATATACATACATACATACATATATATATATATATATACCCACAAAGATATGTATACACACA
>NC_068998.1:6914807-6918563 GCF_001194135.2 Octopus bimaculoides | reverse complement strand
TGGTGGTGGTGGTGGTGGTGGTGGCTGCGGCGGCAATGATGATGATGATGATGATGATGATTATTGTAAATTTTGTCACAACAGCAGCAATTTTGGGGGAGGGGATGAGTTGATTATACTGACCCCCAGTTGCATACTGGGGTCGATCTAATCGACTGGCCCCACCCCAAAAGTTTTGGGCCTTGTGCCTAGTGTAGGAAAGAAATATTTTCAAAATAGAAATGATTCTCTCTCTTATAACAACTAGCCACCAAGGTACACGACATGCTTGAAGAGAATGCATTTCAGCAGATATATGGTAGCAAAAAGATTAACTAAGGAAGAAAGAAAATGACCAATGTAATGAAAATAGCATTTCACTTACAAACATGTGCTCTGTCGAATTCTTCAAATGATGCAGCAAAAAGTCTGGCATCTTAAATTTCATTAAAGTTTCATCAGTGATACTGCTGTCCATTTTTGGTGGAGATAACCTCTTTGTAGCGCCAGATTTTTCATGGGTTTCCGGGTGTTTTTTCTTGGGTGATTTAGCTTTCTTTCTGTATTTGAAAGAGGAATCGATGACGACCACAGGTGTAGTTACCTTGATGGAGTCAAAGACAGGTTTCAGGGGGAAGAAAAATAAAAGAGAAAAACAACCATTTTCAGTGGTTTAAGTATCAAAGTAATGAAGAAGAAAGTTAACAATAAGGCTGCAAAACTGTACTCCATTCTTCTCATGCATCAAACTAATACACCTGCTTGTTGCTCCTTCACCAATATTTGTCTTTCATTTTCTATACGTTTGAACCATATATATATATATATATATATATATATATATGTGTGTGTGTATATATATATATATATAATACAAATAATAAATGAGTATTTGCATATATATGTACATGTATGTACATACCTACATCTATATATATATATATATATATATATATATATATATAATAGAAATACGTTTCAAAAAGAAAATAGAAATTACACATAGAAGAGATATGGGGGAAAGTAAGAAGACAAAAAGCAAAAATGCACATTGGATATCAAAAAAATAAAGGCTTTTTTTATGAAAAGCAATGATAAATATATGCAATTAGATGATAAATGTTAAATATAAATATATACAAAAATAAATATATACAATTAGGTGACCAACGTTACTATAGGATGTATTGAATATGCTATAATAATGCAAGAAAGATGAATCAACAGAAATATAAAACTCACTCACCGTGATGGGCATGTACCTTTCGGGATCTGGGTACAAGTAGGAGACAGCTGCTTCGTGTATATCGCATGGTTCATAGTCTTGTAGTTTGTAATACTGAGGTACCTGGGCAAACAACAACAACATCAACAAGGAGTCACTGAATGAATACAAACGAACATGGAAGCTTCTAGAAATAGCAATAGAAATTCCACCTCCACCACCACCACCTCATGTAGTGTCTGACTGCCTTTGGAAATAATGATCATATTGAATTATAATCCTGAACACAAACATGAGATGTGTGGTTAAGAAATTTGCTTGCCATCTACATGGTTTTGTGTTCAATCCCACTAAACAGCATCTTGGACAAGTGCCTTCTTCTATAGCACCAGTCATTTGTTTCAGTCATTTGACTGTGGCCATGCTGGAGCACCGCCTTTAGTTAAGCAAATCGACCCTAAGACTTATTCTTTTGTAAGCCTAGTACTTATTTCTATCGGTCCCTTTTGCCAAACTGCTAAGTTACAGGGACGCAAACACACCAGCATCGGTTGTCAAGTGATGTTGCAAGGACAAACACATACACATACACACACACACATACACACACACACACACACACACACACACACACACACACACACACACACACACACACACACACACACACACATACATATATATATATATATATATATATACGACAGGCTTCTTTCAGTTTCCGTCTACCAAATCCACTCACAAGGCTTTGGTCAGCCCGAGGCTATAGTAGAAGACACTTGCCCAAGGTGCCATGCAGTGGGGCTGAACCCGGAACCATGTGGTTGGTAAGCAAGCTACTTACCACACAGCTGCTCTTTCACCTATACGCATCTTTTAATCCCACTGTTATACAATAATTGCCAAACAAGGAAGCAATTATTTTGGAAAGAAAACAAAAACGTTTAACAAGGTCAGTTTGGATAGCATTACCAACAGTGTTCTTCCTGTCAATAACAGTCTTGGATGTATCGTGGCAGAAAATGAAGTCTAAGTAAACCAATATATCTGATAAAAATATCAGAGCCGGAACTGCTTTGAGAAGCCAAGAACTTAGCAGCCTGTGGAAAACGTTTATTAATATTGAGAGTCAAAGTTTGAAATGCATATTGCATAACTTCCACCGCCTCCCTCCTCGGTTAAGGATAATGATTTTCATATTTCTATGTCCATAGCTGTGGAGTGAAATAGGCTTTTGTAAATCCAGCTCTATGCTTATGAATTCTAAGAAGGGAACAAGGAAGCTGTTCCTTTTTTTGTTTACAGTTAGATGCTTTTCTTTCATTCTTTAACACTGTATGTGTGCACATACACACACATGTGCACGCACATGCACACACTTGCTCAAACACACACATACACACACGTATGTGCACACACACATACACTTGGTCATACACACACACACACACAAATACCACATGCACACACACATGCACACACATATGCACACACACGTACTCATTCACACACACACACACATATGCGCTCACACACACATACACTTGTTCATACATACACACACACATGCACTTGCTTATACATGCACACACACATACACACGCACACACATGTTCCTAACACTAGGTGAATGATAACTAAGTTATTTTACTAAATTCTTTGTTATATTTAAAATAAATTGAAAGAAGCACAGAGCATCTCAAAATAAATACAGTAACGAAAGGTTTAAAGTGCTGTTCTTGAGCCGAAACTTTAAATCATTATTATACCTGCTTGTGCCAAGGTGTGAACTCGTGATCTTGAGGTCAAACGGTAAGCAAAAATACAGGGAAGTGTGAGAGAGACAGAGAGGGGGGAAGAGGAAGACAGGGATAGATAAAAACAGGGAGAGAAAGAGAGAGGAATAATGAGACAGAATCAGAGGTAGAAAGAGAGTGAGAGAGAGAGAGAGAGAGGGAGAGAGAGAGAGGGGGGGAGAGAGAGAGAGAGAGAGAGAGAGAAAGAAACATAAAACAAAATTATTTTTAAGAGATTACTTTCTATAAATATGTTCACACACCAATTTCAGATTAGTTTTTCCAATAAGATTCAAAAATATAAACTAATATGAGGAAGATGCTTTAAAATTCTACTTCTCTCTTTTTATTTTCTTTATTTTATTTGCTTTTATCTTTATTTCTATTATATTTATTTTTTTATTTTTTTTTATATATTTATTATTATTTTTTTGCTAGTACTTAAACTTATTTTCTTGTATTAATAACTAACAAACAATTGAAATAAGAAAATACAAAAACAAAACAAAAGAAAAATAAAACGAAATTAAAAACAAAAACCAAATAAAATAAAATAAAATATGAAATGAAATGAAATGAAATAAAACAAGGAAAGATGGGTAACAATATCAAAGAGTTTACAGTCTATATCATCAGGGCCCAATCAATTTAAATATTTTCTGCAGAGAAGTTATAAAGCTGCCTAGTGAAGCAGCGCATCAGAAACCAAAAATTTAACTTATATATATATATGTATATATATATATATATATATAT
>NC_068998.1:6913231-6914243 GCF_001194135.2 Octopus bimaculoides | reverse complement strand
ATATATATATATATATATATATATATATATATATACACACACATTCGTTTTTATTATTATTATTATTATTATTATTTTTATTATCATTATTATTATTACTATTATTATTATTATCATTTTCTAATTCTCAATTTCTTAAAACGTTAAAACATTGAAATCAATTTACTTGGAAATGTTGTCAAGTCATAAAAAAAAAACTTCAAAACAAAAACAAAAAACAACAACACACAAAACAAAAAACAAAAACAACGGGTGAAAAAAGAAAAAAAAAACATTGGAAATACGGAATTTTCAAATGAAGGTAAAGTATAAAGAAAAATTAGAAAAGTGCACAAAAAAAAATAGGTAGAAATGAAAAAAAAAACATAACTAAAAATAAAAATGGTTCAAAGAAAAAGATTGGAATAGCTTTGATCTTTTCTCTGAAATATATGTTATGTTTCTGAAGTATATCTAGATGAGAGAAGAATGTATACAAGCATATATATATATATAGATGTGTGTGTTTATATCTACATGTTTTCATATATGTTATACATGCAGATACGTAGATGTATATAAACATTTATAAAAATACATTTATACACATGTGTATAAAAATATGTGCATGTGTATGTGTGTGTGTGTGTATGTGTATACTTATTCTCTTGTTCTCTCTCTCTCTTTCTCGATATATATATATATAGATATAGATAGACAGATAGATATAAACACATACACGCATACATAGACACACACGCGTATACATATACATACATGCATGCATATATACACACACATGTATCATCATCATCATCGTTTAACGTCCGCTTTCCATGCTAGCATGGGTTGGACGATTTGACTGAGGACTGGTGAAACCGGATGGCAACACCAGGCTCCAGTCTGATTTGGCAGAGTTTCTACAGCTGGATGCCCTTCCTAACGCCAACCACTCAGAGAGTGTAGTGGGTGCTTTTACGTGTCACCCGCACGAAAACGGCCACGCTCGAAATGGTGTCTTTTATGTGCCACC
>NC_068998.1:6910276-6911061 GCF_001194135.2 Octopus bimaculoides | reverse complement strand
ATATATATATATATATATATATATATATATATATATATATATACACACACACACAGACACATATATACATACATACACATATATATACATACATTCATATATATATATACATAAATGATATATATGAATGTGTTTATACAGACACATTCGTATATCGAAAGAGACTACATATATAAGTGTATACACACATACGCACACACGCATGCACACACACACCCATGCACACAAACACACACACATATACATATATATATACATACATATATATGAATGATATATATGAATGTGTGTGTATACATGCACACACATATATATATCAAGAGACTACATATATAAGTGTACGCACACACACACAGACATGCAGGCACCTCACTACACATACACACACACAAACATCCATAACCTCATACATAACAGACTCGCAAGCTGAAGTTTAAAACATTTATGAGAAGAGCAAGGCGGCTGAAAGCCAGTCTAGCAAAGCAGTCGCAAATGTCTTGAAACACAAAAGCACTAAAAGCCATAATCATCATAATATGTGTTATCGAGGTATTTCATGTATTCCTCTCTAAGTAGAATCTCAACAACGACATCGGTATTCGAGGAGAGAACGAAGTCAGCATGCAGCAGAACAACAACAACAACAACAACAACAACAACAACAGCAGCAAGCTGCCTATTTCCAGTTAATTTCCATTTGGGGAAACGTTACCTGTGTACAATACGTATGTGTATGTATGTATATATGTGTATGTATATATATATATATATATATATATATATAT
>NC_068998.1:6907156-6908773 GCF_001194135.2 Octopus bimaculoides | reverse complement strand
GTGAAGTTTCTACTGATGTCGATGATAATGATGATGATGATGATGATGATGATGATGATGATGACGATGGTGATGATGAGGAGGCTGATGATGATGATGAGGCCGATGATGATCAATCATGATGATTACAATCATAATGATAATGATAATGACAATGGTGGGAATGATGATGATGTCGATGATGATGATGATGAGTACGATGGTGATTACGATTTTGATGGTGATGACAATAACGATGATCATGATAACAATGATGATGATGATGATGGTCTCGAGGTTGATGATGGTGATCAGGATGAAGAGGATAGGACATGATTGTAGTGAATGTAATAGCAGTTGTGATGATGATGATGATGATATGATGATGATGATAATGATAATGATGATAACGATGATGGGGACGATAAAGGACATGAGCTGGAGGAGGTGGAGGAGGAGAAGGTGTGGGAGAAGAGAGAGAGAAGATGGAAAATGATGATGATGGTGGCAACGCCAAAGAATCATCTCAATAATAAAGCGATGAATGACTACAGCAATGACGAAAGCAATGACGGCAATAATGATGAACAGGATGGCAATAGCAATAAAGATGATGACGACGATGGTGATGATGATGATGACAGTAGTGATGAGGATAGTGACGACGATGGTGATGATGATGATGACAGTAGTGATGAGGATAGTGACGACGACAACAACAACAACAACAACAACGACATCGACCGACAATAACGAAGACAAGAACACTGACTGCGGCTGCTGCCACCACCAACGTCGCTGCCACTGCTACTGCTTTCGACACCTCCCCCTGTCACCACTGATACCAACAACGACAGCAACAACGACAACAACAACAACAACAACAACAGCAACGGTGGATGATGATGACAGCTTTCAAACTGTATTTCCCCAAAACTTGACAGCTTAATACATTATGCAACAAGAGAAATGGAATTCAGTGATTCCGTATGAATTATGAAGGAACAGCTGTTGAAATGAATGTGCAAATGCTTGTTTTCTGAAAATATTTGCTGTCATGTTTGACGCATTAATGAGGATATTTTAGGCTGGTTTTTTGATTCTTTTGTTGCTTTTTGCTTTTTTTTTTTCCTTATTTTTAAATACTACTCAACAAGTCTAGACATTCTATAGAATGAGCCCTCTGCTTTCTCAATTTATCTACTTCTAACTATCCATCTATCTATCTATCTACCTATCTACCCATCTATCTATCTACCCATCTATCTATCTACCCATCTATCTATCTATCTATCTATCTAGCTATCTATCTATCTATCTATCTACCTCTTTACCTGTCTACCTGTCTATCTATCTATTTATTTATCCATCTACCTATCTATCCATCACTTTCTCTCAAATTACATATCAATCAGTCAATATGCTTATATAAGTATCTTTTTCTCTCACAATCTTTTTTCCCATTTATATATGTAAGAAAAGAGAGATTTTATATATACATATATATATATGTATAAAGCGAGAGAGAGATGTACATATATAAACGTGTACATAAACATATATATACATGTGTGTGTGTTATGTGTATATGTGTGTATATATATATATATATATTTATATATATATATATATATATAT
>NC_068998.1:6904736-6907146 GCF_001194135.2 Octopus bimaculoides | reverse complement strand
TATATGTAAGAAAAGAGAGATTTTATATATACATATATATATATGCATGGGTATAGATATATGTGTGTGTGTGTGCGTTGTGTATGTATATACAGGGTGCAATGCGTAAATTGTCGCTGTTTTATATTTTCAATTTTGCATATGTGCATTGTTTTAGATTTTGTCGACTACACTGTATAGTATGGCTAGTTGGGCACCATTGATGAGAAAAACAGTATCATGGCATTTGGAGTGATCGCTAGTGATGGCAACATTATGCCTCCATTCATCTTCCCACACAGCCTCACACTCAACACAGATGCCTACATCAAGTGTCTGGAAGTGGTAGTACTGCTGGAAGACCCTATGTCTGGCAACAGGACTCTTGCACCATAGACATATTTGTTTATGAAATATTGTAACTTGCAGTGCTGGGTCTCAATTCTATAGAAAATCTACAGAGATAAACTTGAATCTAAGAATGCGTATATGTGTATATATTAATGCTTGTTTTTATGTTCGGTTACAATAAAAAAGAAAAATTACGTTAACTCTTTAGCATTTAAACCAGCCAGATCAGGCCAATACATTCTACTTGTTTTAAGTTCAAACTGGTTAGATCAGGCATTTCTCATCTACCCTACAATGTCAGCAAAAGTTTGAAGTTTCAGGATAATCCATGATTAATTCGAGACACTGTGAGTAAATGAGAAGCATTACATCTGATAGAACTATCTGAATGTTTAAAGGGTTAATCTGATGGGTTACTACTTATTTTTATAGAGCACAAATTAATTATTCTTATACAGAAATGTTGTTGACAGTGTCTGAAGTTTCCGTTAGCAAATTATCATCAGACAATGGTTTAGCTGGCCAAAACTTTGAAGTTACTGTCAAGAACAGTCTTGTATAAGAATAATAAATATATGCGAGTGTGCACATAGTTATCAATACTAGCCTTGTTATAGCAGAAAACAAAGTCCTTTGGATCTCAGCTTCAACAGAAACAACATTTCAGATTTTAATAAGCAACCATTTGTTTCATATCAGCCAACTTGAATTCATTGGTGGTCCTGTGATACAAATTCCCTGTTTAAAGTGTTTTAAATTGCAGCCTTCCATCAAAATTTTATGTTCAATTAAGTTTCAAACAACAACTTAATAATGACAAAGTTGTTTTATTAAATTCTTCCTTGTTTTTGAAAATCTGTTGAAACACAAGAAGTGTGTTCAACAGAAATACTAAAATGTTAATAATTTTTGACACCAACCTGTCTAAGACCACCCCTGGTTCTGTGATGCAAAACTTCCTGTTTGAAAGTGATCTAAAAAACCTTCCATCAAAATTTCAAATCAATTTATCTCCCAGACACCAATTTAATGACAAAGCTATTTTGGTAAATTCTTCATGCTGTTCAAAATTAATTCAATCAAAGGCAATGTATTTCTACAGAAATATGGCAACTAAACAGTTAAGTTTCATCTCTGATTATTAAAAACAGGAGCTGGCAGAATTGGTAGAGCAACAGGTAAAATACTAGTGGTATTTTTATTACATTACATGTCCATGACTATGATGAAGATGATGACAATGATGCTGATGATGACGCTGATGACGATGACGATGAATTTGATGATG
This sequence comes from Octopus bimaculoides, assembly GCF_001194135.2. Lineage (NCBI taxonomy): Eukaryota > Metazoa > Mollusca > Cephalopoda > Octopoda > Octopodidae > Octopus > Octopus bimaculoides. Next base: position 6,905,528 of record NC_068998.1, on the reverse strand, counting down.
ATGATGATGATGATGATGATGATGATGATGACAATGATGTCAATGATGATGATGATGCTGATGATGATGCTGGTGGGGATGATGATGATGATGATGATGATGACGATGATGACAATGATGACAATGATGATGCTGATGATGATGCTGGTGGGGATGATGATGATGATGATGATGATGATGATGATGATGATGACGATGCTGATGATGATGATAAATTTGATGATGATGATGACGACGATGATGATGATGATGATGGTAGTGAAGACTGAAAGGATGAAAGGCAAAGTTGACCTCAGTAGAAGGTCAATGAAACGAGCACATAAAGCACTGCAAACAATGTCGTAAAGCATTCTGTCCGACATGCGAACAGTTCTGCCAGCTCACTGCCTTATGCATTAACAAACATCAGAGAGGCGAATCTACAAACCAGCAAGTCTTCATAGGAAACTGTTTTTCTTGAAATAAATTCCGTGTCGCTGAGAGGAACTTGAGAGAATGTGTCATAAATCTATAATGCAATCAAAAAAAGAAAAAAAAGAAAAAGAAAAGAAATAAATAAAAGATAATACCATAAAAAAAAACAAGCATTACAGTAAATGAGACATTTCTAAAAATAACTTCCTACATTATTAGATTATTGTACATTATTAATGTTTTTCTTATATCTCTTACCGTTTCAGTCACTGGACTGAGGCCATCCTGGGACAAAATCTTGAAAGGTTTCGCCAAAGAAATCAATCACACTACAAATTCTATTAGTTGCTATTACCATAGTTCGGTGACATAAAACTG
>NC_068998.1:6902086-6904726 GCF_001194135.2 Octopus bimaculoides | reverse complement strand
AGGATAATATGCTGAACCCAACTACTTGCAGACGGTGTATCCCGTTGAATTCATTAATTTAATTCATAGCAAAAGTGACAAAAAGGAAGAAAAGAAAAAGAGTGGGTTGAACCCCCAACCCCTAACTCTCTCACGTTATATATATATATATATATATATATACAAACACACATATACGTGAGACTTCTACACAATTTCCAACTACCAAATTCATTCATGAGGTACCAATCAGGCTGGAACTGTTATAGATGACACTCGCCTAAGGTTCTACATGATGGGACTGAAGCTAAAACCACAATGTCACAAAGCAAGACCCTTAACCACATGGCCATATCTGCACCCTTTATTGAGACATTTTCATATTTAAAAGAATTGTCCAAAACAGAAAAATATATTTAACAACATCATTATCATCATCATTATTATTATTATTGCTATGATCATCCAAAATTTCTACTATAATCCTATAGTAGAAAAGATTATTATTATTATTATTATTATTAGTATTATTATTATTATTATTATTATTATTATTATTATTATTATTATTATTATTATTATTATTATTATTATTATTATTATTATTTTATGTTTGACTTTTGCTTTGCATTTGTACAAGTTGGATCCAAGTCTCACCCAGAGACCTCAAGAGACAACAACTTAGAAGTTCATGTTGGTGTTATGCCTAGGGTGTCATATATTTGGTTTTGTACATAGTATTGTTCTAGAGAATGTTTAAGAAACCATAAGAAAATTATGAGTTCGTTTTAAAATTTGAGATTACATAGTATCTTTCGTAGGATATGAGCAATTCCCATGAGCACTATCTTTTGAATATCTGCCATTTTGGGGTTTCCTGGTATCTGAGCTAGGTAGGAATCAGCCAGTTTCGCTGTCATTCCCAGGGCACCTATGACAATAGGTATTGTTTTAGTCTTCAGGTTCCACATTTTGCCAATTTCTATTTCAAGATCTTTATACTTGCTCAGTTTTTTGGTATGTCTTGACAGATACATTGATATCGATTGGGACAGTCATATCAATGAGGAGGCATGATTTTTGTCTGAAGTCTTTCAATATAATGTCTGGCCTATTTGCATCTATCTTTCTGTCAGTTTGAATGGTGAAGTTCCAGAGGAGTGAGATGTGATATGTGATCATTTTCAAGCACTGGAGGTGGCTTGTGTTCCCACCAGTTTTTATCATGGGCAGGGCCAGGTTTTTGCAAATTAGGATCAAACAACTGACAAACAAATCTGTGGTATTGAACTATTATTATTATTATTATTATTATTATTATTATTATTATTATTATCATTATTATTATTATTATTATTATCATCATCATCATTATTATTATTCCACTGAGGAATAAACCTCACACATCTCACACATAAAACCCCTTCCCCAGCAGCGCTTAAAGTCCAGAACTGTTTAGTTGGCTGCAAATTTGTAATAAAAAATGAATATTTTATGGTGGTGCTCCAGCATGACCACAGCCACATGGCTGAACCAAATAAAAGAGTAAAAGCGTATCCTGTCCCACTAGTTCTACTCAATCAGCCCGTCTCCAGCAAACCATTCACCTCTTTCTTTGCTGGATATTAAATTCAGAAACTATAATATTTATGTAGATGTGTATAGATTGGTGTATATTATTACAGTCTCCATGAAAAAAATTAGATTTTTTTAGGCCAACTCTATAGAAAATAACTATTATTTTCATCATTGTCAGCTGGATGCTGAAGGTCAGTTTATTTACTGTCTTATGGGAGTACAACAACTGGTAATCGAAAGCACACAAACATTTCATCTTATGAACTGGTTTATAATTAGCAACATTACATAGATATGTGTGTGCAAATATATGCCTATGTGTGTATTTGTGTGTGTGTGGGTAGGTAGATAGATAGATAGATAGATAGATAGATAGATAGATAGATAGATAAATGGACAGATAGATTGATAGATAGATCAATATATAGATAGTGATAGATAGATACAGGCAGATAGATAAATATAGATAGATAAATACATTGACATATAGCATAGAGGAAAATCCATACATATGTATGCATATATATATATATATATATATACACACATACACACACTCACACACACATATACATACATACATGAATGTAGACAGACACATCTATTTGCATGTGCACATACACACACATATAGATAGAGACAGGGAAAGAAAGAGACAGACAGTCAGACAGTCAGAGAGACAGTGACATACATAAAGACAGAAATTCACAATGGAATACAGGAAGCACAAAATAAACTACTGCAAAATATTGGTGTTTTTGTGTGTTGGTTTTTATTGAGCTTCTGCGCCTTTTTGTTTGTTTTTTTTCACTCATCATTGCATTCGGTGCCATTGGACGGGACAGGGGACATATGCATGTGTGTGTATGTGTGTGTGAGTGTGTGAGTGTGTGTGTGTATTTGCATATTCATACTGAGTGAGTAGATAAACATAGGAAAGCAGACATTTAGCTGTAGACGTACATAAATAGTGCAACTGGTGAGCAGATATACATACATAAAGATATATATACATACATACATACATACATATATATATATATATATATATATATACATATACATTACATATATATAATGTAT
>NC_068998.1:6900114-6902048 GCF_001194135.2 Octopus bimaculoides | reverse complement strand
TATATATATATATATATATATATATATATATATATATATATCCATACACACACATACATATATGTATACACACATATATATATATACATATATATATATCATCATCATCATCATCAGTTAATGTCCATTTTCCAAATAAGTAAAGGAATCAATAAATAAAATAAACAAATAATAGGATTATAACAAAAACAGACAGGTAATAAAAGACAAACAAATGGACACACACACACAAATACACACACAGACGCACACAGGCATACACGCAAGCAAATCAGTCAGACAGATTGATTGATAGATTCCCTGGTTCATTTACAGCGCAAAACACAAAACACAACAAAACCTGCACTACCTCAGCAACAACATCAACAATTTACTCCTGTCTAGGCTGTGAAAATAATATAATTGCTTGGAATATAAAAGAAGGACCACAGTAATAAAATAATTTATAGCCACAGGAGTGGCTGTGTGGTAAGTAGCTTGCTTACCAACCACATGGTTCTGGGTTCAGTCCTACTGCGTGGTACCTTGGGCAAGTGTCTTCTACTATTACCTCGGGCCGACCAAAGCCTTGTGAGTGGATTTGGTAGACGGAAACTGAAAGATTTCTTCAACTAAAGGCGGTGCTCCAGCATGGCTACAGTGAAACGACTGAAGCAATTAAATTACCATTATTATCATCGTCATAATTGAACATCCGTTATCCATGCTAAATGATGGTAATGATGATTTAATTCTAAAGAATATAAAAGGACGTTTTTAACATCGAATGACTGGCAAGGTGTGTCTGAATAGAATAGCAATCAAAGGAGACCATTGGTAAAGATCATTAGGAATTGTATGAAACCAATTATTAAAATATTTTGTGTAGTGCAGGAGCTTAATCAATTTATTGCGGATAAATTTTGACATGGAAATTTTATACGATCCCTAAAGGGCCATATCCCTAAAGGGCCATATCCCTAAAGAACCTGGTTGAGAACCACTGCATTAGAGTGATGAAAGGCAATGTTGTAATTAGAACTCAGAAGATAAGGAACCAAAACATTGCTGATTTCCAAGTTGACCCAGTTCTTCCTTGAAGTGTGTTAGCAGACATGGACAATGGAAAGAATTTTCGCTTGATTTTTTTTTTCTTCAATAATTTGATATTACCACTTGGGTGCTTTTACGATGCTTTTTTAGCTTTTCACTTTTTGCTTTTGGCTGTTGTTTTCTTTTGTGTATGTGTGTGTGTGTGTGATATTTATTTATCAAAACATTCTTCAATTTCTAAAAATTTCCTTTTCGTATTTTATTGTTTCCTTCCACAGAGAGTAAAGTTTGTTTGATGGGTTTGTCTTCAGATGCTTTAGAAAACCGTTACAATGAAAATTGCAAACAAGCGTATAAAAATAAGAGCCACACAAAAGAAAGGCTGAACTTTTACCTTGAATTATCATCATCATCATCATCATCATAATCATCATCATCATCATCATCATCATCATCATCATATACATATATGTGTATATATGTATGTATATGTGTGTGTGTATGTATGTATATCTATATATATATAAAAGAGAGATTCTGTCTGTTTCTCTGTGGACGGAAACAATAAAATACGAAAAGGAAATTTTTAGAAAATTGAGTGGACTGAAGCAACCTGAAATGAAGTGTTATGCTCAAGAACACAACACACCACCCAGGCCAGGGAACTGAACCCACAATTTAGCAATCACAAAAGCAATACACTAACCACTGGGCCACACATCATCACCTCAGTGTAAATAGTTTTCTAAAATTATGCCCCCTCCCCCCATAAAAGATCATGATTTATAGATTGTCCATAGCATTTCTCACCATTGGTGCTTTTAGTCCACAGATTTATTAATGGAGTCACAATTAAACAGAAGACTGGTGATTATAAGAAGTTCCCAATGCCCTTCCCACCA
>NC_068998.1:6892190-6899773 GCF_001194135.2 Octopus bimaculoides | reverse complement strand
TTCATGGAGACAGAGCTGGTTGTTTTGATTTGCTTTTTTCTTGGATTTTTTTTTTGTTTTTTTTCTGAATTTTTGTTATTATCTTACAGTGTTATTGATGTTTTTTTCCGGTTTTTTTTACATAGTGTACTTCATTGTGCTACCACAGTGTTAGCGCTGCTTTGTTCACATACAACATCATCATCATCGTCATCAGCATCATCGTCATCAGCATCATCGTCATCATCATCATCGTCATCATCATCATCATCATTAGTATCAATATTATTATCATTATTATTATTATTATCATTATCATTATTATTATCATATTTATTATTATTATTATCATATTTATTATTATCATCATTATTATTATTATCATTATTATTATTGTCATCATCATCATCAATCATCATCATTATTATTACTATTATTAACATTATTATCATTATTATTATCATTATCATTATTATTATTATCATTATTATTACCATCATTATCATTATAATCATTATCATTATTATCATTATTATTATTATCATTAGTATTATCATTATCATTATTATTATTATTATGTTTTTATTGATATTATTGTTGTTATTGATATTATTGCAATTACTATTACTGATTTTATTATTGATGTCATTATTACTGTAGTTGTTGTTTATTATTATCATCATCATCATTATTATTATTATCGTTATTATTATTATTATTATTATTAATATTATTATCGTTATTATTATTATTATTATTATCATTATTGTAGTTACTATTATTATTGTTATTATCGCTATAGCAAACTACTATTATGTTGCCACATTCTTTTATTCGTTTACATATACATTTATTTATTCATACGTTCACTCATTCTTTCTTATTTGTCACTGTTTATTGATAAATTATTTATCTCTGTTGTGTTCCATGCACAAGAGTCCACTCGTATTATTTGCAGCACGACCGCTCGTCTCCATTTTGCTTTTAAAAACGGGCTCCCTTTAAAAAGACAGAATTAATGGGGAGGAAAATACTGAAGCTTTATCAAAATAAAGCAAGCCAGGGAACGTTCTCTATCAAATTAGTCTCAATTATCACTCTACACATACAACAAGGGGGAAAAAAAAAAGAGAATAAAAATTTAAATAATAAAACAAAACAAAAACAGATTTGGTAAAAAAAAAAACATAGAGCAAAAAATCCGAACAAACAAAAGGATTAAGATACACAACAGGAAGTCACTGTAACTGAGAGCCATTACCCAAGTTTTAATACAATGGAAATCAAACCAATTGCTTCCAGAGTGTCGGAGGCTGTTGTGGTTGTCACACGCATCATCAATGTAAACAAAAACATATGTAACAAGAATAGATATTATAAAGATCTGAAAGCTCAGCATTATTTTGCAAAAAAAAGATGAAGAAAAGACAAATATGTCAAAATACCAAAATGCAAATCTGCTGAAATGGTGACTATCCTCGGGAAATTAATGCAGGCGTTAGCAATAGAAGAGTTTTGTTTCTTTGTTTTTTGGGGTTTTTCTTTTTTAAATATAGACAGTCATCTGAATCACAAAAGCCGCTTACTTACACCTGTATCTTAAAATATATGCATATTTCATATTTTTATGAAATATAAGCATATGTATGTGTACACATACACATACATACATACATACATACAGAGACATTCATACATACATACAGACAAACATAAAGAGACATACATACATACACACATTGGTGAAGTCCTGGCTATGTGGTTAAGAAGCTTGCTTCCCAACCATGGGGTCTCAGGTTCAGTCCCACTGCATAGCATCTTGGGCAGTGCTTGGAAGGAAGGTTTTCCATAAGAAACATGTCTGGCCATGAAGATATTTACCTGCCTTGTAAACAGGTGTAGCTTAATGTCAGGGTATAACTATTCTTCCTTCCCCAATAATAATACCTTGTGCATAAATAACCCATACATACACGTAAACAAAAAGACACACAGATAAACAGACAGGTAGGCATATAGACAGGTAGACATGCATACATACAATCACACACACACACACGTGCACACGCACACGCACACACATGCACACACACACACACACAAATAGTCAGGCACACATATACACAGGAGGGGGTGCTGAAAAGTTCCTGGCCTTGGGTAAAAGAAAATACAGGAGGGTCAGTCAATTATGATCTTATTCAATATATTCCCCTCTCAGATTCACACACTTATTGCAGCAGCCCTTCATTTCTACTAAACCCTGTAAAAGAACTCAGAAGGTTGGGCCTCCAACCAGGCGTTTCACGATACCTTTAAAGCAGGAACTTTTCGGCACCTCCTCATACATATGTACATATATACTATATTTCCTGGCATACAAGCTGAACTTGTCAGACCTAAATTTATAGCCCCAAAATATGTAGGTGGACTTATACACCAAGACAACATTGGAGAACCAAACCTTCCATGTGAAATGCAGCAGGATTTGGAAAGATGGTGACAATCTTTGAATGTTCACACTACATGTTTACAAAATATATTACATTGACTTGTAAGTCGGAAAATGCAGTACATACATAGATTACAATGCTGTATAAATTCCAAAGAAATTATCTTGTTTCTTCATTGGTGATAAATTTCAAAAATAAAACCAGGAAAGCAGACATAACATTTTATAAAAACCAAAGCAAATACTTCCATTGTGGTGGCTGTTGTGGTTATCACGAATTTTATTAGAATAAGCAGAACAGATGTTCAAAGGATAGATAGCATAAAACATTAAGATCTCACCTTATTTTGAAAAACTGACAAAATATCAAATGCAAATTTGTTGAAATACTGACTATCTTCAGGAAATTATGCAAGCGTTAGCAAAGAACTGTTTTACCATAATTGTCAGGTGAATCACAAAAGGTGATGTTTACTTATGTCTGTATTCTTAAAATATATCCATATTTCTACCAAACATCTGTGTTTGTGTGCATGCTTGTGTGTATGTGTGTATGTGTGTTTATTTACCATTCTTTTAATATTCCTTTATACTTTCTGAAAACCTAAACATCTAGAGAAATAAAAATTCACCCAAACACACACATACACACACAAGTTTGCACACGCAAATAAACACACTTCAACCATGCACACTCACTCACATACACACACATATGTACACGTACATAAAAGCATTAACACTGTCATACAAAAAAAAACATTCACACAAATATGAACATCCCAAAGACACAACAACATACAGACAAAAGGAACTAAACAGAGACACAACAGAAATATCAATAAATAGGGTCAGGTGATGGGGATAAACTGAATTTTAGCGTTTTATTCAAAACCACAACACTTCACCCAGTCCAGGAATCAAAACTAGAAACCTTATGATCAGGAGTGCAATGCCCAAATTACTAAACCACACATCTTCACATTACTCCAATATACTCCACTGCAAATGCGTACCAGCTGACTACTGATGCAGCTTTCTCTCCTTCAGACAGTCACATCTTAGAAGAAGGGCCAAGAGAGAATCTATATTTGCACCCAACCACATAGGCACCTAAAATAATTAGCAAAAGCAACGTTGTTGTTTGTTTCTTCTCGAGCTGTACCTGGCTCATAAGGGCCAGGTTCTCGGTTTCATTGGTGTATAGGCTCCCCACCTGGATGGGACACCGGTCCATTGCAGGTAAGCTGCTACATGCAGGAGGAAAGAGTGAGAGAAAGCTGTGGTGAAAGAGTCAACAGAAGTTTGCCATTGCCTTCTGCCAGAGTCACATGGAGCTTATGTGTTTGACTCATAAACACACACATCACCCGCTCTGAGATTCGAACCTGTGATCTCTCCACCACAAGTCTGCTGCTCTAACCATTAGGCCACATGCCTCCACACAGCAAAAGCAATAGAACTTGCTAAAATAGTGGCAGCTACTGTAAAGGGATAATTTGAGGAACATTTTGCTTTTATGTCTAGGAGGCCAAGAAACCACATAGAAATTCCTTCTAACACATTGTTTCTTTGACACTACCATCTATGTCTTTTTCACCTTCATATATTGGTGTCAATTCCATAGAAAAACATGACTTCCACTACCTTGACAATTAGTGATTCATGAATGATAAAATACAAATGCAAAAACAACATTTTAATTATAATAATTAATGTTTGAAGTTTACTTTCGTTTCGTTATTGTTTATTTTGTTTTGCTGTTTTTCATATTTTTTGTTTTTTTACATATTTAACCTCCAAATGATATCACAATTGAAGGTAAATAAATTAATGTTATGAATCGATTTAAAATAAAGCAATTAGTTGAGAAATCAGCAAATTAATTTAGTTTTCCATTTAGAAATATTTTGGAACAAGCCATAAAATCACAAATTATAGAGAAAGAAATGATGAATAACTTTCGTTTTGCATTTTATTTTGATGAATGATTTTTTTTTTCTTTGTTTATAGGTTGATAGATATACATGTAGACATAGACATGGTTCAGTGGTTAAGAATTTCACTTTGCTAGCATGTGCTTGCAGGTTCAATCTACTGCGCAAACTTCTCACCACAAAGCCATGCCTGTGCATGTATACAAGGGTCTGCTGAAAGGTCCCTGGCTCTGGGTAAAAGTAAATACAGGAAGATCAGTTAATTATGTAAAAGAACTCAGAAGGTTCTTTTGCAATGCCCTTAACCCATATATAGCCCTGGTATATATGGAGATATGTATATATATGTATGTATATGTCAGCATTTGGAACCAAGGTTATAGATCTTCTGTATATTATGTTCATGTTTCATAAATTCACAGCTCAACAAATAGAGATTAATAAAATAAGTACCAGGTTGCCAATAAGTGGTGTGGGTAGGGGCAGACAATAAAAGTAGTGCCCCAGTATGGACACAGACAACTGACTGTGAACGTAAAAAAATATACGTCTCAAAAATGGAGGAATTTAGGAATTCACAATTTCCTTTCCTTCAACTTGTCTGAGAATTAACAACCATCTCTGGATTGAGAATCCAGTTTGTCGGTTCCACCATCATTTTCTTCACTGTTTCACTGATTCCTTCATATTCACTAATCCTATATGTATGGGTGTGTGTGTGTGTGAGTGTGACATAATATGTATGAAGATATACATATATATATATATATATATATATACACACACATAAATATGAATACATATAATCTACATATATATGAATATATATGTGCATATATGTAAATATACACATACATCTATAAATATTGTGCGTGTATATTGATATATATATATATATATATATATATATATATATATATATATACACATATCTATATAAATATATTTTTCTCTTTCTCTCTGTGTCTATATGCTTCTATGTGTGTTTGTGTGTGTGAATGTGTGTTTGTATGCAGAGAGAAATAGTGAGAAACAGAGAGAGAGAGAGAGACAAAGAAAGAGAAAGAGAGAGATAATGATAAATCAATTTCAACATTTAAAAATATTTTTAAAAATATTATTTTTCCAGTAAAACAAACAAAAAACAAATTTAGATAACAAGGAAAGAAATGGAACAAAAAAAAAAAAAAAAGGAAAAAGATAACTGCAATTACCTTAATTTTGTCTCCAGGTTGATTAGTATGCATAAATGACTGTGAACAGATGTTTGAAGACATATCCTCAAATACGGTATTGTAATTCTTCTTTATTTCTTCATGAAACTTTTCTCTGAGCTGATAATCATCTGCAATTAAAACAAAACCTAGAATATATTGCAAGCTTACATTACTTTCCATGCTAATTACTCTCTCAGTAATGTGATAATTTATTTGTTCTTACATCAGTTTTTCCATGCTAATATAGTTTTAGAACAGCATTATTCAAAGCAGGATGTTGCAATATGTCAGCAATATTTTGGAAAAAAGGGGGATGGCGGAATTGGTAACTTTCCACTACAAAGCGCAATGCAAATTGTGATGTGTTGGCTTGTATGCCTCAATCACTGTGATATCTATACCTGTGGAATGCAACTTCCTGGGTAGGGTTCCCTATGCTGGACAGGTCAAAGACCACTTCTTCCCAGAGGTAAAAGCCCAGAAGTTTGTGTGGGGCAGCAAGCTGGCAAAATCATTAGCATGGTCAACAAAATGCTCAGCTGCATTTCTTCCTGTGTTCAAATCCTGTGTTCAAATCCTGCTGAAGTCATCTTTGCTTTTCATCCCTTTGGAGTCAAGAAAATGAAGTACCAGTCAAGTACTAGAATCAAGGCAACTGACTTGCCCATCCTCTGATATATATCTATAATAATAAATGCAAAATTCTGTCTGTTCGTCTGGAACCACTGTATCTCAGACTATATTGCTCTACATAGAGATATTGTATCTTTTTGGAATCAGGATGATCCCAAAACTGAAAATCTTCCCTTCATTTGGTTCTTGAACATTCAGTCTTGGATGGGATCCGGTCTGGATGAGGATTTGTTATATGCTAACAGTCCAGAAGATTTAAATTTTAAAAGAACTCAAAAGATTGATAAACTTACAAGTTTTTGATTTAAACTGAATTTAAAGTAATACCATATTGGTAGGGCACCAATAAATGCTTAGTTTGGGGTTGCAGGCCCAATTGGCTCTCTGCAGGAGCTATCTTAAAAGTCCACATGGAGTGTAGCTTTTAAGCTAGTTTATATATATATATATATATATATATATATATATACACATATATGATGGGCTTTTTTCAGTTTCTATCAACCAAATCCACTCACAAGGCTTTGGTCAGCCTGAGGTTATAGTAGAAGACACTTGCTTAAGGTGCCACAAGTGCCAGATGCCGAAGTGATCGCAGAGCACGTAAAATGAAGTGCTTTGCTCAAGAACACAACACAATACTTTGTCGGGGAATCGAACCCACAATAAGTAGGATAATGGTAATGATGGTATGAGGGTGGTGATGATGAGGGTGGTAATAACGGCTTCAAAATTTGGCACAAGGCCAGCAATTTGTGGGGAGGGTTAAGTCAATTACATCGACCCCTGGGCTCAATTGGTACTTATTTTAATGACCCTAAAAGGAGGAAAGGTAGAGTTGACCTCGGCGGAATTTGAACTCAGAACCTAAAGACAGGAGGGATGCTGCTAAGCATTTTTTGCCCAGCGTGCTAACAACTCTGCCAGCTTATGACACTGATGAGGGTGACAATAGTAATAATAATAATAATAATAATAATAATAATGAAGATGATAACAATGATGATGAGCATGATGGTGACTTTGAAGACCCAAGTCAACAACAACAACAACAATAACAACAACAACAACAACATCAACAACAATGAAGACACCACTTCTACTACTACCGCTACCACCTTGTTGCCAAAGTCGACAACAATGACTGTGGAGATGATTGACGATAATGACAGTAACATTAAAAACACACACACACACAAACGAAGCACTAACGAACATTTCCAAAGCAAATAACTAAAAGAATATAACAAATATGAATTTTAAAAAAAACATTCAAATACAAATAACCTATTAATTTTGTCTTCAGTTTCGAGAATGTTTTAAAACCAGGATTTTCTTTAATAATAACATTACTCATAGATAATGCAT
>NC_068998.1:6886941-6889741 GCF_001194135.2 Octopus bimaculoides | reverse complement strand
GAGGAGCAGCAGAAAGGGGGAGGAGCAGCAGAAAGGGGGAGGAGCAGCAGAAAGGGGGAGGAGGAGCAACATCACAAGAAGGCAGAGAAGCAGGAGGAGGAGGAGGGAGAATAAGCAGGAGGAGCAAGAAGACAAGCAGCAGCAGCAGCAGCAGTAAAGATGTAGCCATTCATACTGCATCCATTGTAAAGACATAAGTGATCAACAAACCAATGGAATCTGGTATAAACGTTTCATGCCTCCATTTTTCAGCAAGGTCCTTCAAAATTTTCAGCCTTTTTGAGTATCGGTTTTGGATGATGACCTGAAAAATGGTTTAACACATTTAAATGCAAGCATATGTGTATGTGTGGGTGTGTGTATACGTGTTTGTCAGTATATGTCTGTGATTGTTTGCTTGTGTGTTTGTGTAGTTGTGTAGGTTCCAATCTGATCTGGCAGAGTTTCTACAGCTGGATGCCCTTCCTAACACCAAACACTCCAAGAGTGTCGTGGGTGCTTTTTACATGCCACTGGCACAAAGGCCAGTTAGGCAGTACTGGCATTGATCACGCTTGAACGGTGCTTTTTACATGCCACCGGTACAGGTACCAATCAGGTGGTACTGGCATCAGTTGTAAGAAACGAAGATGACCAATTTGTTGATAATAAACAATTATTAACTTCCTAATTTCCATTTTGTTTTCTTCTTTTAACTGGATATAATCTATATGCTTAATATAAACCTACTGATTTAAGGGAATTTCATTCCCCAACAATACTAGGTATTGAACCAGTATTTCCTTGGATGCAACCACCCCTTCATTAGTTTAACATATCCTCCAATTAAATTTATATATATATATATATATATATATATATATATATATATATATATATATATGCATATATACATATATACACATACATACATACAGATATGTACATACATACGCACAAACACATATATATACATATACATATAAATGTATGTTTATACTTTTAGATATATACATGCAAACACACACACACATGCATATATATATATATACATATATAAATGCATTTACATGTATACACATATACATATTATACATACATACATGTGTGTATGTGTACACATTTAGTTATCTTTAGTGTTCAGTTAATTTAATGGATTAGCTGAACAAAAATGAAAAAAAAGACATTCCAACAATCTCAGAAAAAGGCAAAAAAAAAGAACAATATAAAAAAAATTAGTTGTATGTGTACCATTTACATAATTCCCTTTGTTCAAACACTAAATCAAAGAACTTCACCTACAATTAATTCCAACAACCATTCTAAACTCAATAAGTCTTATAACATTTTCTCAATTTCTATCTTTGGTCGCTTTTCTTCCATTTCTCCTTCCTCTACTACAACAAGAACAACAACAGCAACAACTACTACTACTACTACTACTACTACTACTACAACTACTACTACTACTACTACTACTACTACTACTACTACACTTTATTACTAAACCAATTTGGTGAGGTGGGTTTTTTTTTAATCTTTTTCTTAATTATTTTTTTTTTTTGCTGTTAAATTCATTTTCTTTATATTTCTTCTTTTGCTTTTTTCACCACCTCCCCCTCCTCCTCCTCTTCCTTCTTTTTCTTCTCTCTCTTCTCCTTCTCCTCCGCCTTTTTCTTGTTTGTCACTGTTCTTTTTCTGGGCTTAAATCTCATTTTGTGGACCCGTGAAAAATGAACTTCCATCAACTACTCTATCTATCTATCTGTGAATACCTGTCAATGCCATGTATGCCATAAGGTCTCAAAAGACATATGAAGATCTACAAAGATCAGAGCTTAACTTTTATGTGGTTGTCTTTTCAAAACATTGTCTGGTTTAAAAAGTCACATCAGACGTTATGATGGATCTAAGGTGTAAGTACAAGAAGTGGTGAGACTCTGCATAAGGAGTAGACAACCACCATATCTGAATACACAGCTTTTTACAGCAGAAACAACAGTAAGCTAATGAAGATTACATGATGATTTCATAACTCATCTTTCTTCGTCATTCGTTGATTAACATAATGGTATGTACCCGCCTTATACTTTACTCTAAAGCCTATGTATATTGATTTCTAAATACTGGTTTTTAGTATTGCTGTGTTTATGAAATCATATATAAGTATGTGAATGTGTGTGCATATGTATAAATACAGGGTATTGGTTCATTATAATAGTAATATAGTTATGTTGCTTACCTTATGTACAGCTTGAATAAACCTTTTCTTTACATACAACCTCTGGGGCCACAAATTATTCTTGTAGGGATTAAAATCAGCCACATCTTCAGGAGTCTAACACAGAAAAATTAAACAAAATTATCGAAATAAACTGCACGTATATTTTTATTTTAATATCAGAATCACAGAAAAGGTGGAATGCAAGACTGGTAGAATGTCGGATAAAAGGACTTAGCTATGGTTTTTTTTTATATATTCAAAGTTCAAATATATGCTGAGGTCGACTTTGCTGTTCATATTTTGCAGTCAATAAATAAAGTGCCTCTCAAATACTCAGCTTAGTTCTTTTTTTCTTTCTTTCTCTTCCACCCTAATTCTCTAATTTTATCACAATGAGGGGTGTCTGTTTTTTCCACATCACCAGCTCTTCTTGCCAAAAGTGGCTCACTTGGAACCATGCAGTTGTCATGTCACAAAGGCTACAATATACAACCACCTCCAGTCAGGAGAGGGGAGACTATTTCACCTGTTACAAGTTTGAGAGTAGAGCAAGACCAACAACATCCACAGGGCTTTCAGTCCTGTGGATGCTGATGG
>NC_068998.1:6883577-6885214 GCF_001194135.2 Octopus bimaculoides | reverse complement strand
GCTTCAGTAGGAATTACCATTTTCCTTTCCACCAGATTCTTCCATCATTTTGGCCAATGAGTGCAGCCCGAAAAATGAGTTACTTCGTGTCTTTAATTTTCAAACATACATTTTTTTCCTAAAATTTTTTTTTTTTAACAGCATAATCTGAAATTTCATGTCCACGCACACACATACATGTACACATCATGCATGCACATACACAGATGTGTGTGTGTATGTGTGTGTATTGTATGTGCGTGTGTAGTCATTGTATGTGGGAAATTTCGAACCTAGGTTCTCATTCCTAAGGTATTTTTTCGATGTTGTTATTATTACTATTATTATTATCATGACGTTAGGAAGGGTATCCAGCTGTAGAAACTCTGCCAAATCAGATTCGAGCCTGGTGTAGCCATCTGGTTCACCAGGCCTCAGTCAAATCGTCCAACCCTTGCTAGCATGGAAAGCGGACGTTAAACGATGATGATGATGATGATGATGATGATGATGATGATTATTCAGATCACTGCCTGGAATCAAACTCTTGGGGTTAGTAGTCCGGTGTAGTGGTTAAGAACACGGGCTACTAACCCCAGGATTCCGAGTTCAATTCCAGGCAGTGACCTGTAAGATAATAATAATAACAACATCAAAAAAATACCTTAGGAATGAGAAGCCAGGTTCGAAATTTCCCCAAGACACCTGATGAAGGCTGGAGGGTATACCAGCCGAAACGTTGTGCTAACAACAAACAAGTTGAGGACAAATATCCATCAAATGTAAATAATGTAAATAATGTACATAATTCCTCATCTCTCAAATATAGAACTTAAAAGACTTACATCGTCATATATGCGCATTGTTCTTCTATAAATCTGCTCAGTCTCAAGGGAATAGTTTTGAGGATCATGGTTGAATCGGGACTATAACGAAAGAAGCAAAACAGGGAAAATCTGAATTCACCAAAAAATCATTCTTAGGCACAAAAATAAAAAAAACAAAAATGTATAACAGATGCAAGCATGGATGTGTGGTTAAGAAGATTGCTTCCCAGCCACATGGTTTTGGGTTCAGTCCCAGCACATGCCACCGTGGGTGAGTAGTGGAGGCACGTGGCTTAGTTGTTAGGGTGTTAAACTCGCGATTGTAAGATTGCAGTTTCGATTCCTGGACTGGGCAACACATTGTGTTTTTGAGCAAAAACACTTCATTTCACGTTGCTCTAGTCCACTCAGCTGGCAAAAGGAAGTAATCCTGTGAGAGACTATCATTTCATCCAGGTGCAGAATATATACGCCACTGAAACCAGCCCTTATGAGTCAGCACAATTTGAGAAGGTAACTTTACCATTACCTAACCATGGGTGAATGTCTTCTACTCTGGCCATAGGCTAAGCATATTGAGTGCATTTGATGAAGTCCATCATGTATGTGTGTGTGTGTGTGTAAAGCACTCGGCACACTCTGTAAAATGGTTGATGCTAGGAAGGGCATTCAGCTGTAGAAACCATGCCACAACAGACAATTCACTAATACTATAAAAAGTGACAAATCCCTTCACAAAATTTAAATCTGAAGAATCTATTAGAGTAGATGAAAGTACTTATCTGTGATTTGTACAACCATCTAGATCTCTGAATACCTTATTTTTTGTAA
>NC_068998.1:6882462-6883567 GCF_001194135.2 Octopus bimaculoides | reverse complement strand
CCCAGAGCTGTTTCCAATATTCCTGTTCAATGATCTTTGATTCTGCACTCATGGCATCGTCACCAACCTTCTTCTGCCAACGCAGTTGGTTTTGCCGTTCTTCTTTGATCAGCTGTTGTATGGAGTTCTCAAAGGTAACTGTCTTAATTAGAACATTTTGGTGCATTATTAATATCATTATTCCATAAGTGAGAGAGTAAAAGTTGAAGAGGGAACTTGGTCCTAATGTTCAAGGACAGTGGGGTTCCTTGATTGACCCTACAAGTCCCCCAATATCAGGAGGTTTGCTCTATACCTTGTATACTTGCATTCATTACTTTTGGTAATTCTGTATACCACGTATGCTTTCTTTTATTAAAACCATAGGCACAGGAGTGGCTGTGGGGTTTCTCTTACTCTCTGTTTCATTCACGTTCTTTCTCTCTCTCTCTCTCTCTCTCTCTCTCTCTCTCTCTCTCTCTCCTCTCTCTTTCTTCCTCTTTTTCTCCCCATCTCTTTTCCTCTCACTTTCTCTTTCATTCTCTTTCTTCTCTCTCTCTCCATCTCCCCCCTCTCTCTCTCACACACACACACGCACACTCATTTCCTGGTTCAGTCCAAATGGCATCAAAGCATTTAAAAATCCCACTCAATCATCAGAGTTAAGCTTCCACTTACCTTAACCTGCCTTGACTCACTATCATTCTGTTTTCCTTTCCACAAAACTTTAAAAGAAAAAAATCAATAAACCATTATAAAGTATGAGACACTTCCAAAACACGTAAACAAAAAATTAGCATACTAAATTAGCATACTAAATTACCAAATAAACGAAGTTAATGCATAACATTTACACAATACAGATGTTAACCATTTAGCGCTTAAACCGGCCACATATGGTCAAAACTTTTCTACCTGTCTTATGTTCAAACTGTCAGAAGCTGGCCTCTTACACCTACCCTACAATGTCATTCTAAAAGTTTTTATTTTTGTCTTTGAAATCTTGAAGTTATGAGATAATGCATAATTAATTCATGACAATGAGAATGAATAAGCATTACATTTGACAGAGGGAGTCTGAATGTTAAAGGGGCTAAATAAGGTTTTAACATATACAACAATATAT
>NC_068998.1:6881317-6882263 GCF_001194135.2 Octopus bimaculoides | reverse complement strand
ATATATATATAGATATATATATATATATATACATACATATAGATATCATCATCATCATCATCATCATCATCGTTTAACGTCTGCTTTCCATGCTGGCATGGGTTGGATGGTTTGACTGGGGACTGGTGAGCCAGATGGCTGCACCAGGCTCCACTCTGCCAGATCAGATTGGAGCCTGGTGCAGCCATTATATATCTGCTATATCAGAAATCTGATATAGCAGATATATAATTGTTTTTGTTTACCAAAACCACACACAACATTTTCGTCAGCATAGGGCTATAGTAGACGACACTTTGCCCAAGGTGCCATGCCGTAGGACTGAACCCAGAACCATGTGGTTGAGAAACAACCGTCTTACCACACAGCCATGCCTCTTTAATAGTTACATTATGAAACACGGCAATTTTGCTTCACCAATGATCTACCTGGTTGGTTCTTCTTCTCAATCATTTCTTCAACATTAATACAGCGAAATCCAATTTATTTGGTCAGTATGAAAGGGAAGCATCTGTCTACACCAAATCGGATTTCTGTGAATCTCTAATGAATTCAGGAGATGATAATATCAATGAGAATACATGTTGACATTAAATAAAACGAGACGAATATATTTGCTTCAATTTCCGTCCGATTTCAATTACATTCTTTTATATCTATCGTTTTTACTCTCAACGAATCTGGATCTACTCAACACCAGACATGTTTTCCTTCTAAATATGTTTCTGACATCACATAAATATATATATAAATTGGGTGTGTATATATACTCTTTTACTCTTTTACTTGTTTCAGTCATTTGACTGCGGCTATGCTGGAGCACCGCCATTAGTCGAGCAAATTGACCCCAGGACTTATTCTTTGGAAGCCTAGTACTTATTCTATCAGTCTCTTTTGCCGAACCACTAAGTTACGGGGACGTAAACACACCACCATCGGTTGTCAA
>NC_068998.1:6880014-6880776 GCF_001194135.2 Octopus bimaculoides | reverse complement strand
ATGGATCAACTGTGTTTTGCGGTTTATCAGATATGGCAAAATGAAAGACACAGGAGAATATTATCAGATCAGAAGCATTTAAGAATGATATAATAATATAGAGGTTCCTTACTGTTTTTTAAATCCTTGGTGCGTAACTTATTAGGTTTTTGGTTAAGCACTTTCGAAACAGCATGAACAGTGTCCATTTGAGCAGGAAACCGGTAGCCATTGTATTGTATTTCCTTTGATAAAATGTTTCAGGAGAGAAAATATGAAGAAAATAATTTAGAACAAACGCAAAAAGGTAAAAAAAAAGAATGAAAGCTTACAAAAGCTTCTTGTTTAGGCATATCATCATCATCATCTTCATTTAACATTCCTTTTCAATGGTTTGGATGGTTTGACAAGAGCTGACAAGCCAGGAGATTGCACCAAGCTCTATTGTCAGCTTTGGCATGGTTTCTATGGCTGGATGGCCCTCTTAATGCCAACCACTTTGCAGAGTGTATTTGGTGCTTTTCATGTGGCACCAGCTCTGGTAGGGTCACCAAGTAACTTGCCAGATGATGAGCCCTTAACTGGGAGGAAGAGCAATATTAAGGGAGGTTGCTTTATGTGAGGTGATGAGAAGTTAATAAAAAAAAATAGAGGGATAGAGGTAAGTGTCTTGCTGCAGAGGAGATTACGTGGCTAGCCCTGTTGGATAAGAGAGAGAGAGTGGGAGAGAGAGAGAGGGAGAGAGAGAGAGAGAGAGAGAGAGAGAGAGAGAGAGAGAGAGAG
>NC_068998.1:6874258-6879325 GCF_001194135.2 Octopus bimaculoides | reverse complement strand
CGGCAACCACCAGCACCACCACCATCACCACCACCACCACCACCATCATCAACGACCACTGTCATGGCCACCACCAGCACCACCACAATAATCTGCATCGAGACTGTCCTTTCCACAATCCCCAACCATCCTCAACCACCAACATCACCACCACCATCGCACCTACCACAACCACCACCACCAGTGTACAGCAAGCACCTGTAAATCAATTCTAATTGTCAGTGACTGCGATCACATGTTACAACACATGTCGAAGTTTCGAGTCAAGACTCCCGAGTTTTCCACCGAAAGTTGTCAACGGTGGTGAACAAGATGGCCGACCTTTAGCCGTTCTTAATGAGAGAAAGAGAAAGAGAAAGAGAGAGAGAGAGAGGAGGAGAGGTGGGGGGGGGTCGAGCAGGAATCGATAAATCACTTTCACGAGGAAATATTTCCGATACCGTTTTTAGAGTTTATGCCTTGCACATTAAACGATGACACCTCACATGCTGCTGTGGCAGAATTGAGAGTATTGTGGGGTGGACAGGTGGTGGGGAGTTGGCCAGGAAGGGAGAGGAGGGAATGGGTGGCAGATTATTAGACCTGCTGCACAAAGCCAAGGAAATAGAGTCTTTTTTCTTTTTTTTTTCTTCCTGAAAGGAAATGATCCATTAACAAACATTTATAAATCATCTCATTTTGTCTTCTTTTTTTTGTGGGGGGGGTGGAATTTTTTTTTTTTTTTTGCTATACCACCATCCCACCCCCTCGACCACAACAACCAAATTTGAGAATTTTTATCAGTTTTTTCCCAGGCTGCTTTTTCAATGTCATGAGGATGATAATGATGATGATGATGATGATGATGATGATCATGGTGATAGTGATGATGACAATGGTGATGATGATGAGGATGGTTATGATGACGAGGACAATGGTGATGACGATGATGATAAATGACATGATAATGATGACAATGATGATGAAGAGGATGATGATCATCATCATCATCATCATGTGGTTGGCTGTGATGATGACACTGATGATGATGATAATGATGATGATGATGATGACGACGACAACAATGATGATGACAATGATAATTCTGCAAAATGCAGTTTCGTTGTTGTTATTGTTCTATGTATGTACTTAAATGTATTGTTTTTTTTTTTAGTTTTGTTAGTTTTTATTATATTTTTTGTTGTGAGGGTCTGGTCATGTTGGATATATTTGTTATTTTTTGATAATTGTTTTTGCTATTTTTCTGTTTAAATTCTTTTGTTTTGTCCTTTTGGTCACTGTTATGATGATTGCATAAAACGTCTGCTTGCTTTTTTTTTTCCCTCGTATTTTAAGTTTTTTAATTTTCTAAAACTTACATTGAATCCGTTTTATTTTGCATTTACAGTTTAACTGTTGGTGTTGTGGTCGTCGTTGATTAAGATGACAATGATTGTGGTGGTGATGACAACAATGACGGTGGTGTGGTGGCAGTGATGAGCGGTAGGAGGAGCAGGAGGAGGTGGACGCTGTTAATGATATCGATGACAGGGATGCTAATGATTGTGAAGAGAGTGACAAAGATGAGAGTACTAAGCCTAGTACTTATTCTATCGGTTTCTTTTGCCGAACCGCTAAGTTACGGGGACGTAAACACACCAGCATCGGTTGTCAAGCGATGTTGAGGGGACAAACACAGACACACAAACACATACACACACACATATATATACATATATATGACAGGTTTCTATCGGTTTCCATCTACCAAATCCACTCACAAGGCTTTGGTTGGCCCAAGGCTATAGTAGAAGACACTTGCCCAAGGTGCCACGCAGTGGGACTGAACCCGGAGCGATGTGGTTCGTAAGCAAGCTACTTACCACACAGCCACTTCTACGCTTATACAACTATATTCTTTAAAGTTATACCTCACAATGTTTCACCAAAACTACTTCGTGTGTGTGTGTGTGTTTGTGTATGCATTACCTAACAAATCCTTATCAAAGATGCTAAGGTATGATTTGAGGGAAATTTAGCTGTTATTTCTAGCATACTGAGCAACCACATAGAGGTTCTCTCTTTGACTCCTAATTTTTTTATTGTTCTCACTATTATTTATATTATTGACATTATTTGGTTCGTTAAGCGGAAGATTATTTTCCCTGATATCACCGATCTTGTTGCATTGTTGATGTTATTGTTGTGGATGTCACCTTGCTTTTGTTGTGTTTTTCATTTTTTTTTTTGTTGTTTTCTTGTGGTGTTTCTCTTTTGCTCGTTTGTTTTTCGCTGTTGTCGCGGGGTTTTTTTTTTTTTTCACTTATTTTATCGTTGTTGTTTGCTGGTAAATGATGCAATTTCCTTGTTCAAGAACAAAATTAACAAAGTCCAAATTTTATTAATCACTCAATTTCTGTTCGGAAAATACAATTTCGAGAGTCAGATGTAGTTTCAGCTAAATAAAAGTGTTTTCTAATGTAATTAAGTTGCAACAACAACAACAACAACTACTACTACTACTACTACTACTACTATTACTACTACTACTACCTTTGCAGTTGCTGCTGCTTCTACAACAACTACTACAGATTTTACGATATGGGACACACTAAAACTGGTTCATTGCTGCTAATGTTATATTCTCGTGTCTGTCTAACAATGTATGTATGTATGTATGTATGTATCTATCTATCTGTCTGTCTGTCTGTCTGTCTGTATAACTATCTATCTATCTATCTATCTATCTATCTATTTATTTATCTATCTGTCTATCTTTCTATCTGTCGAACTATCTGTCCCTCTATCATCTATCTATCTATTTATCTATTTGTGTGTGTGTTCATGTGTGTGTGTGTGTGTGTGTGTGTGTGTGTGTGTGCGTATGTGCCTGTGTGTGTGCTTGCATGCACGCATATATGGCCATGTGGCATGCTTCACAACCTTATGGTACAGGGTCCAATCCTAAGGCACAGAACCTTAAAGAAGTGTCTTCTGCAGCTTCAGATCAACCAATAATTTGTGAGTGGAACATAGTAGATGGAAATTGTTTGGAAGCCCACTGTGTGTGTGCATGTGTACATATATATATATATATACACACACACACATCATAAAGAAGAATGGATAATTATACATCTTCAAAATTTGTCTATTATAGTAATATTCTCATTAAATTCACATTAAACTGACTCAACCAGGAGAACGGACACCTGTTTGGCAAACAATAAGAGTGAAAACAATCAGACTTGATTTAATGTGAATTTAACGACAATAATATTGTAATAGACAAATTCTGATGATGTATAATTCTCCATTCTTCATTATGATGTCTTAATTATATATACTCTGGAAAAACTGTATGGAATCTAATAAAGCAAAGTCAAGATTTACCTGTCAAGTAAAGCACCATGTATTTGTTGATTTTGAAGAATTCTATGTTTCCTATCATTTAATGTGGTTAGTCAGATTTGGATTATATCTGAGCGGTGATAAGGTAACCTGCTCAGATTCCAAATCCTTATTCTTTTACGTTCTTCTTCATCATCATATTTATCATCATCATCATCATCATCATCATTTGCAGTTCATTTTCCTTAGCTATATATAAGCATCGCTTCTAGGGGCGAATGGGTTATTTCCCTTGGCTTTTAAAACAAAACATATTAGACATATATAAGAATTCCTTCCAGGGACCGTATTATCGAAGTTTTTTCAACAATCTGAGTATGCCATGAGGTTTCCAGACGTGAGTTCTACTCACATGTCAAGTTTCTTCAAAATCAATAAAGCGATGTAGGAGGAGGTAGCTAACAACTCCACAGACAGAATTTCCTACATATGTAGAATGTGTGTGTGTGTGTATGTATGTATGTAGTAAACGCGTGCGGTTAAAAAAGAGATAGACTGACAGACAGACAGACAGGCAGGCAGGCAGACAGACAGGCAGACAGACAGACAGACAGATAGATAGAGAGAGAGAGACAGATGGACAGACAAGAGAGAGAGGTACAGACACACATTAACACTTATCAAAATACAAACATGTATGTGTGCGTGTCTGTGTATGTGTGTGTGTCTGTCTATATTTGTGTGTATGTCCTTGTCTTGACGTTGCACAAAAGCTGTAAACGAGCGTCACCGTGATGTAAGAAATGTCCTTCCACACAAACACGTCTGGCCGCAGGGCAAAGAATACCTAGCGATTGGAAAAGTGGACATCAAAATGACAACAACAACGATCACACACACACATGCACATACACACACTCATCCAGACGATAGTTTTTGAAGACATTGTACATGTAACAAAGCAAAAGTTAACATATCTGGTTCTGTTTCTAGATTAATCGCTTGAAAATGAAGCTGTGTACGCAGTGCAACACATCAGTCGGCCAGTGATCTCCATCTATATTTCTATATTTTCACGACTGATGTCTTCAAACAGAAAATATGATAAGACACAGGAAAGAAGCACACACACAAACGCACACACACACACACACACACACACACACACACAGCGACCTACAATTTGGCAGCAACAATAACAACAACAACACATAGAAGAGAAACGGAAGCAAAAGGATGAAACAAACAAACCCAGAGACAAAACTAATCATAACAAAAGAGTAATTATTTTATTAATGCTCAGATGACTGTTAAGAGAAAACACAAATATTTATGATCATCATCAACACCTCCACCATTACCCACTATCACCCACTATCACCCATCCATCCATCCATCCATCCATCCATCCATCCAGCCAGCCAGCCAGCCAGCCATCCCGCTTGCGACACTGCTATCGCAACAGACTCTACTTCCATGACCACCACCATTGTAGTAAGAACAACTAACACGGCAACTGTCACTATCAGTGCCATCAGTACCATCATTGCCACCGCCACCATCAAGACATATCCACCACTGCTTTCCATCCATCTGCTATTGCAGCACCACCACCACTACTGTCACCACCAATACTACCACCACCACCACTACTGTCAAGGCTAATAGTACCATCACTACTACCACCACCACCACCACCACCAACACCACAACCACTACCACCACTACCACCACCAC
>NC_068998.1:6870430-6872190 GCF_001194135.2 Octopus bimaculoides | reverse complement strand
TGTGTATATATATATATATATATATATATATATATATATATAAATATCAGTTGCGATAGGTAAATTGTCGCCATTATATATTTCTAATTTCGCACATGTGCATTGTTTGTTTTTGATTTTGTGTACTACACAGTATAGTAGGGCCAGTTGGGTACTGTCTGTGAGAAAAACAGTACCATGATGCAATTCACTCTGCCAGAAACTTGGAAATGACATGCTATACTGTTTGGCATTCAAGCAGGAAGCTCCAGTATGGACAGATGGTGAACACACAGAACAACTGTTAGCTTGCTGTGTCCCCAAAACATGTACCGAGAGTAATAAAAATCAAACATCCAGTGAACATCATGGCATTTGGAGTGATCACTAGTGATGGCAATGTTATGCCTCCATTCATTTTCCCACACGGCTACACACTCATCATGGAGGCCTATATGAAATGCCTGGAGGAGGTAATGCTGCCCTGGGTCAAGAGGGTGGCTCCTGGAAGAAGCCTATGTCTGGCAACAGGACTCTGTGCCATGCCACACAAGCAGGAGAACCCAGTCATGACTGTCAGACAATTTCTGCGACCACACCACCCCTAACATCTGGCCACCTAATTCCCCACACTGCAACCCGCTTGATTATTATGTGTAGGGCACAGTTGAGCGAGAGACGAACAAAACTCCTTGTAACACCAAAGATGAACTGAAGGCAAGGATTATGGCAGCATTCACCAACTTAAACAAGGAGGACTGTCTAGAAGAGTTTCACGAGCTTCCAAAGTCGTCTGGAGGCCGTGGTTGAAGCAATATAATTAGCTACTTACATTTCAAGTCCAGGTACTGAAGAGCCGTACAGGGTGCAGAACTGTGGTTTGAAATTGAACTGGGAAATGCTTAACTGCAGTTTTATTACGGATGTTTCAAATCTGATTGGTGCAAATGTCACTGTGAATGTCACTTTTTCGTTTCCAGGAATAATTCCTAAAAAAATTTTTTAAATAAAAGAAAATATTATCATCATCATCATCATTATCATCATTATTACCATCATCATCATTCAACATTTGCTTTTCATGCTGGCATGGGTTGGACAGTTCAACAAAATCTATCAAGGTCGATGACTGCGTTGTGCATAAAAGTCTGCTATGGCTTACTTTCTATAGCTGATGCCTTTCCTAATGCCAACCACTCTACAGAGTGTTCTAGGCGTTTTTTATATGGTGCCAGCATTGGTGAGGTTGGCATATAACTTGCAAGACTAGAGAGCTGTATATATGTATGTATATATGTATGTATGTATGTATGTATGTATGTATTTATGTATGTATTTATGTGTCTGTATTTGTACTCCCACCATCACTTGACAACCGATGTTGGTGTGTTTACATGTCCGTCACTTAGCGGTCCAGCAAAAGAGTCCGGTAGAATAAGTACTATGCTTACAAAGAATAAGTCCTGGGGTCAATTTGTTCGACTAAAGGCGGTGCTCTAGCATGGCCATAATCAAGTGACTGAAACAAGTAAAAGAATAAAAGAATCTATACATATATATATATATATATATATATATATACCGGAGTAAGCACATGAAATGTGCAACAAGGTGGAAAAAAGAGTACTCAAATACCAGAGGTAGAGTAATATGCTTTATTTAAAAGCAGCAGAAATATAACAAAAAAACCGTTACTCTGAGTTTCACGTTCCCGTTTGTCCGATGAACGGGAACGTGAAACTCAGAGTAACGTTTTTTTTGTTATATTTCTGCTGCTTTTA
>NC_068998.1:6868895-6870420 GCF_001194135.2 Octopus bimaculoides | reverse complement strand
AGTAACGTTTTTTTTGTTATATTTCTGCTGCTTTTAAATAAAGTATATATATATATATATATATATATATGTCCTGGTTGGTGGGACATAAAATGTACCCACAACACTCCGAAAAGTAATTGGCATTAGGGAAGGTATCCAGCCATAGGAGTCATGCCAAAACAGATAATTGGACCCTAAACAGCTCTCCAGTTGGTCAACTCCTGTCCAACCGTCCAACCCATGCCAGTATGGAAAATGGACATTAAACAATGATAACGATAATAATGATACTAGCCCAATAACTCAAACACTGTTGCAGCCAATAAATTAAGCAACGAAACAGATGTCGCTTAATTTCTATGTGATTAGATACACATAAATGCAGTAACAATGGTAGAGGTGCAGAAAAAGATATAAGGGAAAGATTAAGTAAGGTACCTTCCATTGGTGAAACTGTGAAAGCTGGATTAGATTGCAGATAATCTAACCTGAATTCAAAATCAACTGGGACACCTGAAGACAGATTAAATGTTTTTTCTTGCCTGCAGAAAAATACAACAAAAGAAATGTGAACAAGTATTGTTATTATTATTATCATTATTATTATCATTATTATTATTATTATCATTATTATTATTATTATTATTATTATTATTATTATTATTATTATTATTATTATTACTATTAAGGTGTCGAGCTGGCAGAATCATTAGCACAGCAAGTGAAATGCTTAGCGATATTTCACCCATCATTACATTCTGAGTTCAAATTCCTCTGAGGTCAACTTTCATTGTTTTGGGGGTGGGAGGGGTCAATGAAATAAGTACCAGTTATGCACTGGAGTCAATGTAATCAACTAGCTCCCTCCCCAAAAATTTCAGGCCTTGTGCCTATAGCAGAAAGGTGGTTGTGATGATGATGATGATGGCAAAGACGATGATGGGGAAGATTATGATGATGATGATGATGATGATGATGATGATGATGATGATGACGACGATGATGAAGATGATGATGAAGATGATGATGATGCTAATGATAATGATGATGATGATGATGATGATGATGATGATGATGATGATGATGCTGATGATGATGATGGCAAAGCAGAAGTAGAATATGATGAGGACAATGGTTGTTACTGCGTACCTCTTTTCTGGTGGGGTAAAAAAAAAAGTTTTTGTTCTGATTTCTCAAACCAAACATCGAAAACTTTGAATGCACAAAATGAAAAAAGAAAAAAAGAAGAAAAGAGTTGGGGGTGGAGAGGGGGCTAGAAAGGTGTAAGAAATTAGAAATTTGTTGCATTGAAACGGAATAAAACAGACAAACAAAAATAAAATAATAATGTATTTTAGAAGAAAAGTAAAAGAATCAAACAGAAAAAGAAAAATTTTTCAAAAGAACCCGACACGCACACACAGAGAGGAGAAAAAAAAAACATAAAACTTCAAAAGAATTTTAATTAATTAACAAGAAGAGATAATCACATTGCCGTTAATATTTCTGAAGGTGAAAACAACATCTGTAACAATAACAGCAG
>NC_068998.1:6867410-6868356 GCF_001194135.2 Octopus bimaculoides | reverse complement strand
GAGAGGGACAGAGGGAGAGAGAGAGAGAGGGAGAGAGAGAGAGAGAGAGACAGACAGACAGACAGACAGTCAGGCAGACAGACAGACAGGCAAACAGACAGACAGGCAGGCAGACAGGCAGACAGACAGAGAAGAAAATGAAGCAGTAACAGAAACAACAACAACAATCGCAGCAGCAGCAGCAGCAGCTGCAAGAATAACAACAGTTACATCAGCAACAACAACAACAACAACAACAACAATGGCAACCGCAGCAGCAACAACAACAATGGCAACCGCAGCAGCACCAGCTAAAAACAACAACAGCAGCAACAACAACAACAAGTAAACAGTGAAAAATTGTTGTTGACTTACTGTTCACCAATGGGGGTTGGAGGGAATGTGTAGCTTTCTGGTAAAGAATCATTCTTCATCACTGGATAAGCATGGATGGGCACAATCACGTTCTCCTCTTCCTGTCAATATAATATAAAGAAAGAAAAAAAAGAAAAACTGCATCATTTTCATAAAAGGTTAGCCACTAAGTTACTATGGTTACCACAATATGGTGAGGCTTTGCTGAAAAAAAAAAATTATAATTTTCATAGATGCGGGCGTGGCTGTGTGGTAAGAAGCTTGCTTCCCAGTCACATGATTCTGGGTTCAGTCCTGTTGCATGGCACCTTGGGCAGGTGTCTTCTACTATAGCCTCAGGCTGACCAAAGCCTTGTGAGTGGATTTGGTTGGTGGAAACTGAAAGAAGCCTATTGTAAAATATATATAAAATTTATTAATAAGGGTAGAAATTGATATTAATCAATTAAAACCAGTGGTCTAGCAAATTAAAAAAATCCAAAGATTAAAATTATATTATATACAAAAATAAGAGGAATGACCAGCAAAAGTGGACTCCTTTCGGCATCTATTTCTAGCATATAGGAGTCCACTTTTGCTGGTCATTCCTCTT
>NC_068998.1:6864615-6867313 GCF_001194135.2 Octopus bimaculoides | reverse complement strand
ATATATATATGTAAATATATAAAAACAAAAGGATAAAGAGAGCAAAGGTAAGGTTGAAGAATTTTATGGATAGAGTCTTACAGCTGTTTCTGGGAAGAACCAGTACTTCCCTTCATCGGAGACAGGAAAAATAAAGTTATCTATTATTATATCCATAGGCGGATATTTTTAGTATGAAGTGGTAAAGAGTGTGATGTGCTGAAAAAAGAGAGAACAGTACTTGAAGTGTAGTTTCATTCCAGTGGTAAATATCCGTGTAGAAATTCGTGCAGATTAATCCTTGTGTGAATAATCCGGAAATCTATGTTGGAACGAAAGTTGATATAGCTTAGGTGGCAGAGGTATATATATTCCATTTTGCAGGTAATACCGAGTAAGTGCTGTATACCGATTAGTTTGTATACCGATCAGCACTTACTCGGTATTACCTGTATCCTCCGGGGTTTGGTTAAATCCAATACCCTCCTCAACCTTATATATATAAATATATATGTATGAACAACAAGCGGGGGGTGTATTAGCTGTAAACAAGTAATCCAAAGATGTCCTCTTTAGGGAGAATTTTGGTCACTTAAGCGTCATGGTAACCCAATGGTTGATGGTGATGGAAAGGATGAGAGGCAAAAATAGACCTTGGCAGGATTTGAACTCAGAACATAAAAATGTCAGAACAAATACGAATATTATTTATTTTGTCACTGCCCAGGGACATAGCATAGTGGATAAAGGCATTGGTTAATATATACTTGGCTATTATTTTTAGCAATTGGAACAACAACAATGAACCTCTCTTTTTTTTTTTCCTGTCTTTGTAGTGACATGAATTTATTTGAGCTCCAGGGTAACATGAAGCGAAAAGAAATAAGAACTGTTAAAGAAGAGTGTACTTGGGCTACTATTTTTAGCAGATGGAGCATTAAAGTTCTCTCTCTCTCTCTATCTATCTATCTATCTATTAATCAATCTATCTATCTATCTATCTATCTATCTATCTATCTATCTATCTATCTTTCTATCTATCCTCTATCTCTCTTATGCTATTTATATGGTATGTGACACTAATTTCTTTGATTTTCAAAATAGCATGAAGCCAAAAGGGACAAGAACCACTAAAAACAAGTGTAATTTAGCTACTATTTCTAGTGAGGAGAACAACCACAATGAAGCTTAAATTATTTTTTCTTTTTTTTTTCTTTTCTTTTTTATGTTTACCGTTTTATTTCATTTCTGCACTAAATGGTAATAAAGCAGACAGACAGTGGAACAGAAATACAGAAATTAGTTTTACCGAGACAGTCGTCACTTTTGTTTCAACAACAACGATGATTTGATCAGCAAATAGCATTGGACAAATCAAGTTTAACTGAGTGAGAGAAAAGAATTTAATTTCTATGACCCTGCTGTAACATTTAATCGGAATACATTTATTTTGCCAATAAATAAATACACATCACGAATCACTGAGCAAGCTTTGGAAACACGACTCGATTTGAAAAATCTTATATTGTTTTGCCACAGACATTCTACTAACACAAACAGATGTTTGTTTTAACGGAAGCACCAAAAGCTGGTACCTTTCACATATGACATGAAATATAACAAGAAAAAAGATAGATAGATAGATAGATAGATAGATAGATAGATAGATAGATAGATAGATAGACAGAGAGATAGATAGATAGACAGAGAGATAGATAGATGGACAAAGTAGTAGAGGGATCAATAGAAAGACAGAGTGAGAGAGAGGGAGATAGACACATAGACAAACAAAGAGACAGACAGACAGACAGATAGATAGATAGATAGATAGATAGATAGATAGATAGATAGATAGATAGACAAAGTATTAGAAGGATAGGTAGAGGATATACATAGATAGATAATGTTGATAGATACACAGGCAGAAAGAAATGAATAAATATATAAAAAAAAAGAAACAAACAAAGAAACAAAAGAGAGAAAGAAAAAAGAAAGGAAAAAGAAAGAAAGAAAGAAAGAAAGAAAGAAGGAAAAGGAAGGAAGGAAAAACTCATAACATTGAAATTAACATATATCTCGTTAACAGACAGCAATTCGTTTGCCCGCGAAAACAAACAACTGGAATTTTGCCAAAACGATATGAACAATTAAGTTTCTATCTAGATTGTGGACACAGAGACTCAGCCACCTGGAAATTATAAAGATAAGTAATTAAATAAATAAACAAATGAGTGAATGACTATATGAATATATATGGAAATATACATCCATTTAAATATATATATATACATACATTTATATATACGCATACATATATATAGATATATGATTTTGTATACGTATATCCAAATATACATTCACATGTTTATATACGTATACACACACACACAAGCACCATCCGAACATGGTCGATGCCAGCCTCCCTGCCCCGACTGGCTCCTGTGCCGGAAGCATGTAAAAAGCACCATCTGAACGTGGCCGATGCCAGTGCTGCCTGACTGGCTCCTGTGCCGGTGGCACATAAAAAGCGCCCACTACACCCTTGGAGTGTCTGGCATTAGGAAGGGCATCCAGCTGTAGAAACTCTGCCAGATCAGATTGGAGCCTAGTGCAACCTCCTGGCCTGCCAGTCCCCAATCAAATCGTCCAACCCATGCCAGCATGGAAAACAGACGTTAAACAATGATGATAATGATGATGGTGATGATGATGATGTATA
>NC_068998.1:6863061-6863602 GCF_001194135.2 Octopus bimaculoides | reverse complement strand
ATCTTGTCCATGGACAAACAAACAAACACAACTGAAAACAATACCTCCGCTTTCGCTAAGGCGGAGGTAAATATCATTCTCTTGGTGCTTTTGAAAATTGTCTTTATACAGTAAAATACAGTAAAAGTATTTTCTTTTGCCTTTTTTTTTTTTTTTTTTACTTGTTTCAGTCATTTTACTGCAGCCATTCAAATTTTAGCAGAGCTAGCAGCTTGTCTTGAAGAATTTTCTTCCATAAAATGAAGAAAAATGAAAAAGGTCATGGACTTACCAGACAATGAATTCTGATGCAATCATAGTAATATCTCCATTCCGTTGGAACAAATTCCACTTGACACGACATTTGTGTTCCAGGACCTAAGTGGCCCTATCAAAGAAAACAACAATGGCATAAAAAAAAATCCAAGAGTATGAAAGAATTCGTAGCTTATTAATTAGAATGCAAGCAAACAGAATTATCATCTCTAGAATATAGAACAGTAGAAACAGCGATAATTCAAAATTTCCCTCAAACCACTCACTATCATCATCTTCTTCCTCC
>NC_068998.1:6862072-6862961 GCF_001194135.2 Octopus bimaculoides | reverse complement strand
TATATATATATATATATATATATATATGTGTGTGTGTGTGTGTGGTGGGGGGGTATGTAAAATTTAAAGGTGAAATAAAGATTCCAGAGTTCAGATTTAAGATTGAGGTGCTGTGCGGACGATAGACAGAAGATATAAAAATATTAAATATTAAGACAAACAACACTGGTTCCTCGTTAAAAACATGAAACTAAGAAGTTAAGAAATACACAGCCTCCAAAAGACCAAATGAAATTAAAACAAAGCCAGTTAACAGTATTATTTATATAAATAACACTATAACCTTGACAACAATACAAACAGGACCTGAGACAATTCACAATTATTTCAATAATGATTTCCTGCCCACTGAGATGTGATTTTATTTCTGTTATTAAATACAAACATAAGAAAGTTTGTGTTGGCGTTTCCAAGTAAAAATTGTGTTAAATAATGAGAAAAGTTGAGAGAAGTTCACAATAATATTTTAGTTAGCTTCACTTATACCTATGAAAACATTGAGAAACAAAGTAACACTAACTTTCTCTCAATGATTAGCCAGAGATGATTTTTAAAATGGAAATATCTGAAATAAACTCGACTGCTCTCACAAATGAGAATACTTAAAATGAACCTGATAGCTTTCATAAATTAAGTAAAAAAAAACTGGAAAAATAATCCAGAATCCTTGTTCAGTGCCAGATCAATCCCAAAATCTAATCAGTTCGTGCCAGTCATGAGGCCAAACATCCCTGAAATTTTCATCCAAATCCATCCAGTGGTTCTTGAGATATCTTGTCCATGGACAAACAAACAAACACAACTGAAAACAATACCTCCGCTTTCGCTAAGGCGGAGGTAAATATCATTCTCTTGGTGCTTTTGAAAATTGTCTTTATACAGTAAAATA
>NC_068998.1:6858559-6862030 GCF_001194135.2 Octopus bimaculoides | reverse complement strand
TAAAATGAAGAAAAATGAAAAAGGTCATGGACTTACCAGACAATGAATTCTGATGCAATCATAGTAATATCTCCATTCCGTTGGAACAAATTCCACTTGACACGACATTTGTGTTCCAGGACCTAAGTGGCCCTATCAAAGAAAACAACAATGGCATAAAAAAAAATCCAAGAGTATGAAAGAATTCGTAGCTTATTAATTAGAATGCAAGCAAACAGAATTATCATCTCTAGAATATAGAACAGTAGAAACAGCGATAATTCAAAATTTCCCTCAAACCACTCACTATCATCATCTTCTTCCTCCCCCTCCTCCTCATCATCATCATTTTGAGATTTGAACCCAAAACCATATAGCTGGTAAGCAAAGAACTTATCAGATAACATACTGCAACCTACATTATTACTAAAAAAAATAAAGATGAGAGGGGCATGGCTGGAGTGTCTTTGATCATAATTCTACTCAATCAGCCCTGATAGTTACACACAGCTTTATATATTACATTTAATAACCAAAGAATCATTTAATGTAGATATCCAGAGATACATCGAATTCAATTAGAAAAAAAAACAAAAAAAAACAGGCCCCAATATTTAATTATTACATTCCAATACATATTTATTAATCTTATGCACTAACTATATAATATCAATCATAACAATATTAAGATTACTTAAACCTTTTAATACCAAACCACCTGAGAGCATCCTCGGTTCTTTAATAGAAAAATTCCTGTTTTAACATGATCGACATTAAACCTTGCTTCAAAATTTCATGTGAATTTGTATTCGAAACATGAGCTTAATAAATTCTAATAAATTTTACTAAATTCTTCGTCAATTTCGAAATTAATTGAAATAAAAGCAGAGTATTTCGATGAAAGTATTGTAACATAAGGGTTAATACTAGATTATACTAACTTCATCAATAACATTATTTCAAGATCAATATTAAAACCATTGACTATTGTGAGTAGTCCGTAATGAATGTTATGTTTAGTAAACAATATCAACAACAATGATAGTTAGGGATATATTAGAAGTGAACTAGCATGGAGCAGGGATTGAAACCAGCTCAGAAGTCTGAGTTTCGGTAATAATATCTTCCTGTCTGTGGCATTCAGATCTTACATGATAACGGAAGAATAACAATGGTTTCCTGTATGGAAACGGCAAATTGACATTGTTTTCTTCATTCTATTTCATCTTCTCTCTCTCTCTCTCTCTCTTTCTCTTCTGCTTACACACAAACACTTATACACATATAAAGATGCATACTTATACATGAAGATGATGATAAGAATGAGAAGGATAGCAATAATTACGATGACACTGATGATGGTGAAGATGATGGTGATGATGGTGATGGTGATGATGATACGAAAGAAAAGGAGGATAGCAACGATCATGGTAACGATAATTATGAGGATGCAGATGATGGTGAAGATGGTGACGACAACAATAACCGATAAAGAAATGACAAACAACCACATGGTAATAAAAGATTAAAAAAAACAACAACAGAAAAAAAAAACATTCCCACAACTCCCTCCTTGTCTTTTATTTCGCTGTCATCATAAACAGAGTGCAGTGGGGGGGGGGGGTTGCATGGAGAACAGCGGAGAAGAGATGAGCAGAAATGACAAGTATGAGCACTTTGCCAAACAACCACAATTAATGTCACAAAAAGGGGGAAACTTTCTTAACTGCCCTTCTTCTTGCTGGTGTTGTCGTTGTTGTTGTTGTTGTTGGTGTTGTTGTTGTCATTGTTGTTGTTGTTGTTGTTGCTGTCGCCATTGTAGTTGTTATTGTTGTTCTTGCTGCTGTTGTCATTGTTGTCATCTGCCGAAGAAAAGCAACGAGATGGCTGGAACATCATTGCTCAAAGGTCTGCCCAAACAGGACGAAAAGCGTGGCTGTGTGGTAAGAAGCTTGCTCACCAGCCACATGGCTCCAGGTTCAGTCCCACCCACTGCGTGGCACCTTGAGCAAGTTTCTCAGGCAGACCAAAGCTTTGCGAGTTGATTTGGTAGACAAAGACTGGAAGAACCACATCATGTGTGTGTGTGTGTGTGTGTCTGTGTGTGTGTGTGTGTGTGAGTGTGTGTGTGTGTTTGTGTCTTTGAGTTTGTGTTTGTCCTCCACCACCACTTGACAACCAGTGTTGGTGATGGTGGTGATGGTATTGGCAGTAATTGGTACGATGGTGATAGTGGCGGTGGTTGTAGAGGTGATAGTGCTAGCAGCAACTGGCATGGAGATGATGGTTCTGGTTACAGTTGGCGTGGTGGTGGCGGTGGTGGTGTTGGGGGTGGTGGTGGTGATGGGGGGGCAGTATTATTTGAAGTGGCAGTGTTTATGATGTCGGTGACAGTGGTGGTGATGGTGATGGTGACGGTGCTGTTGGTGCTAATGGTAGTCCTCACATCAGCAACAGTTGATATGGCAACAATGGTAGCGGGGTAGCAGTGGTGTTGGTGGTGGCGGGGGTGGTGGTGATGATGGAAACAGCGTTACTCCATCATGTGTCCAAACACATACACACAAACACACACAAATACAGAAAATAAATACAGAAAACAAAATGAAAAAAAAAATTAAAATAAACCAGAAATAAATAAAAAAAAAACAACAACAACAACAACAAAAGACATGATGTAAGTGAACGAGCATTTCTCAAAGATCTGTAATAAATGCCACCGCAGGGAAGTCAATCATGGTTTCTTTTGTTGCCAACTTTTGTTGCTCTGTCCAGGCCAATGAGCAATAAAACTTTAAAGAGGACATACAACACAACTCACAGCTAAGTGCAGCATAGCATGAGCCGAAGAAGAGGAAGCTTGTTTTATGCACGACAATAAACCTTGCCTCACCTCCTACCCAGCCCTGCCACCTCTCTCTGTCTATCTATCTATCTACCTGTCTCTCACTCTCTCTCTCTCTTACCGTTGCTCTTCTGCCACGATCACCGTTCATTACCTTAAAATTTACCAATATCAAATATATCATATTTATTAAAAGCAAAATAAAAAAACTAATACAAATAAAAGCATGAAAAAAAAGAAAGAATTCATCAACGGCAATGTTAACTACTGGATAATTTCTGGCTATTTTGTTGTTTTTTGGGGGTGGGGGTTCTTTTCTTTTTTTGCGGTGAGGGTAGTTTTTTTGTTAGGAATTTTTGGTTGTTAGTTTTTGTCCTCTTTCTTTCTTTTTGTCTTTTTGCTTCATATAAAGATGATTGGTGAGCTGTAAAATCTAAAGAACAAAAATGATAATATATATATACATACATGTGTACACATACAGACACACACACACACACACACATATATATACATATATATATATATATATATGTATGCATATATGTATGTATGTATGAATGATAAATGTATGTATATGTACATACATTATATATACTTGTATATGTATGTGTATGAATATATATATATATATATATATATATATA
>NC_068998.1:6856480-6858549 GCF_001194135.2 Octopus bimaculoides | reverse complement strand
TATATATATATATGAATACATATATCTATGTATGTAT
The DNA here is from genome assembly GCF_001194135.2 of Octopus bimaculoides. NCBI lineage: Eukaryota > Metazoa > Mollusca > Cephalopoda > Octopoda > Octopodidae > Octopus > Octopus bimaculoides. Next base: position 6,858,512 of record NC_068998.1, on the reverse strand, counting down.
ATATGTGTGTGAGAGTGTGTGTGTGTGTGTGTGTCTATAAATATCTATATATATGTATATATGTATATATGTATATGTATATGTGAATATGCATGTGTATAAATATATGCGAATATTTATTCATACAATATATACACAAATATGTGTGTATGCATATATATGTACACACACACACACACACATACACACACATACACACACATATACACACACACACACACACATATATATACACACACACACACACGCACATACATATACACACACACACACATATACACACACATACAAATACACACACATACACACACACACATACACATGCACACACAAACACACACACACACATATATTGTTGCTGTGTTCACTTGAGTTATTCGTCTGTTTCTTTGTATTTTCACAAGAAAATTTCTTAGTCCTTCTCTCATTAACAGCAATAAAATTCAAACCAAAAGCACATGAATTTTGCAGTTTCATTATTATTATTATTATTATTATTATTATTATTATTATTATTATTATTACTATTATTATCTTTATCATCATTATTATTGTTATTATTATTATTAAATACAAGCAAGAAAACTAAAATATTACGCAAAACACAAGACACGGAGAGTGAAAAAAAAAAAAGAGAAAGAGAAAAGTAGCTAATTTCTTCGTCAAATAGCCAATTCTGAAAAATACTTAATTACAGCAGGAGAATAAATCATTTTTAAGTGAGGTTGCTAGTTCATAATATTTTGATACGAGTACGAGCAACAAAAAACACGGGGAAAAAAAATAAATGAAAAGCAAAAATTATTTCTATTATTTTGTTTTCATTTTTGTTGCCGGGTTTTGTTGTTGTTGATGATGATGATGATGATGATGATGATGATGCTCGTGTTGTGGTAGTGGTGGTGGTGGTGGTGGTGGTGGTGGTAGTAGTGTTAGAGAATTCAAGTTATTGAAATGTAATTAAAAATGAACTGAACTTTAGTAATATTTAAACAGTTAAATAGGGCCTTTTTTTTCAGATTAAACATCATTATCATCATCCTCATCATCATCTTCAGCTGTCAGCATCATCATCATCATCATCCTCATCATCATCACCACCACCACCACCACCAACACCATTATCATCATCATCACCACCATCATCATCATCATCATCATCATCATCATCATCATCATCATCACCATCATTATCATCATCATCATCATCATCATCATCACCATCGTCGTCATCATCATCATCATTATCATCATCATCGTCGTCATGTTCATCGTTGTCATCAAATTTAACACTTTATTTTACATACCATAAGAGTCACAGATGACACCAACACACGCTATAATTCTAATACGGCACAAAATGGGTTTGGAAGAGCTAGGGTTAACACCCATTTCTCAATTCCGTCACGGGTAGGGCATATTTTCTGCCACTCAGGACATTTAAGATATTCTTTTCTACAAGGCACAAGGCCCCAAATTTTTTTTTGGGGGGGGGGGCAGTCGATTAGATTGACCTCAGTACGCAACTGATACTTTATTTATCGACCCTGAAAGGATGAAAGGCAAAGTCAACCTCGGTGGAATTTGAACTCAGAACATAAAGACAGATGAAATACTGTTAAGCATTTCGCCCGGCATGCTAACGATTCTGCCAGCTCACTGCCTTAGGACATTTAAGATATTTGTTACTACTCTAGGCACAAGGCCCCAACATCACTTGACAACCGATGCTGGTGTGTTTATGTCCCCATAACTTAGCAATTCAGTAAAAGAGACCGATAGAATAAGTACTAGGCTTGCAAAGAATAAGTCCTGGGGTCGATTTGCTCGACTAAAGGCGGTGCTCCAGCATGGCCACAGTCAAATGACTGAAACAAGTAAAAGATTATTTGGTAAATACCACATGCCAAACCAAGACAACAGTATAAGAGGTTCACACACAAGCGCCGTGCAGCTGGTTTGAACCCAGAACCACAGAACTGCAAAACAATCTTCTTAACTGTATAGTATACTTCTGACGATATATGTAGTG
>NC_068998.1:6854046-6855347 GCF_001194135.2 Octopus bimaculoides | reverse complement strand
ATATATATATATATATATACATATATATATACATATATATACACACGCATACATGCACACATATATAAATAAACATAGTTAATAATATAATATACTTAAATGCATTGAGAGGAATACACATATAATCCCACTCTAATATATGTGTCTGCCTATAAGCACATAAAAACTAACTTTACAGAAGAAAAAATCAAGGTAAAGTCAATGATAAAGAGGAGAGAAAACGATATAGGAAGAAAAAAAAAAGCAAAGAAAATGCATATGAAATATGAACAGATTTAGTATACAAAGTAGTGTTAAGACGTATACAAATTCATGTTTGTATACAAAATGCTTATTTTGAAAGAGGGATATCTGTATAAACACACACACACACACACACACACATACATGGAAACAAGAATATTTATAGTAATAAATACATGCACATAATTTTGTCTATCTGTGTCTATTCATCCCTCTATCAATCTCTCTCTCTCTTTTCTCATTCTCTCTCTATATATATATGTATGTATGCTTATGTATATGTACTTATATATATTTACATACAAACATGTGTGAGTGTCAGTATGTGTGTATGTATATAAATATATACGTAGTTTGTCCGTGTACATTTCTGTGTGTGTATTTGAACGGAGTAATATTTCACTATATTGAAATATAAGCCTGATCTTCAAGGAAAATTAAAATAAACAAACTGTAACACAAATTGAAAATAAAATAACCATTTAATAAAACTAAATGCATATTAACTTTTACCTTTTTGTATTTCTATATACATTATTATATCTCTGTATACATTTTATATTATGATATACTATATTATATACATTCTTCCAGAAACACCAAAATTTTTAAATTCAGACAATTCCTGTACATACAACTTTTTTCTTTTTATTTTTGTAAAAGGGACATTTGCAAATTTCTCAGGATGTATTAAATTCACAACACACTAGAATAGCCTGTTGGTAACAACATACTTCTCCAGACAGATTATTTTCTTTTGTTCTGTTTGAAAGGTGGAATCTTTCCCGAAATATTGAAAGCTCATTAAATAAACTTATATAACGTAATACACAATCTCTCCTCTTTGTTTCCATTTACTGACATCACTTTACATATTTCTTCTCATTTCTTCCTTGCATTGCTCAATAATTTTCAAACATAGCAAAGAGAGAGAGAATGAGGGAGAGAAAGAGGTACATACATACATACATACACACACACACATGTGTATATGTATGTGTATATAGTTACATATATATATATACATATATATATATATATACATATATATATATATA
>NC_068998.1:6851950-6852881 GCF_001194135.2 Octopus bimaculoides | reverse complement strand
ATATATATATATATATATATATATATATATATATATATATATATACACATATATATGTATATATACATACATATATACATATATATACATACATATATACATATATACATATATATATATAAACACACACATATACACGTATATGTGTATGTGCATATGTGTATATACAATATATGTGTATATACAATATATGTGTATACACACACACACACACACACACACACATTTATTTTAAAAGAGTAATATCAAAATGTACTTCGGTCAGGAATATTTCATACACACACACATCTAACCAAGCATCAACAATGATTATCAATTTATTTTGCCCTTGTTCTTATTATGTCTTTTTATTGTTTGTTTTTTTTTTTAAATCACCCAAGTGATCAATCATGATAATGTTCACAAAAATATTAACAAAGCAAAAAAAAAAAGAAAGAGAAAACACTAAACAAAATTAACGACTGTCGGCACCATAAACACTTCTTTCTAGTAAAGGGATTTTCGACATTCTAACAACAAACTTCTTTGCTTTTATTTATTACAGATTATTCTTCCCAAATTATGTTAATATGGATTCATCTCCTTCTTTCCTTTTGTTTTTTAAATGTATTTATATTTCAATTTTTTTAATTTCTTTATCACATATTTTGGTTATGTTGAGGAATTTTGTATATGAAAGTAACTGCAACCTTTCGGGGTTTTTTAACCGAGTACCCAATTTTCAAATAGCGGTTGCTAGCAAGTTACTACTTCTGTGTCTATATACAATGCGATTATTTTCTGTAGTTTCTCTACTTTTAATCCGATGTTTGTACATTGTTATTCTTTCAGCAAAATTTTATCTCCTGGATTTGTTTTATCAATATAAATTCTCTTAACTTCCAGATTTTTCATTGCCACATGAAATGGCAACCAAATTTTTTTTTTTTTT
>NC_068998.1:6850113-6851876 GCF_001194135.2 Octopus bimaculoides | reverse complement strand
TTCTTTTGTGTGTGTGTGTGTGTGTGTGTGTGTGTGTGTGTGTGTGTGTTAAATAATTCAAACATTGAGCTACCTTTGAAGTTAAATATATGGCCATGTTTGTAAACTCAACGAATATTCCACAATTTGGTCGACTGCTTTACTTAATCCATCCGATGTTTGTAAAACAAACCTACCTTGCTGCATTGAGATTTTATTTACATTCTTTTTTTTTATGGTGTTTGTCACTTATTTTTAATTATGTTATTGCTGTTTAGCCCCAGGTCAGCCCTGACTGATCAAGCCTATGATCAAACGCACTCCAGCTGTGTCAGTCCTGTATATTTAAGTATCAAAAAACTACATTATCCAATGTGTCCTTCCTCTTTTAAGGTGGTAGGATGTTATTCAAAGGATATTTTGATATGTTTCCCTTACAAAACCATGCATATAATGATCCAGTTGCAAATACAGATGTTACATTTCTGTTCAGCTGTCACAATCCACGTCAATGCAACTCCATACGATACCAGTGGCCACTGCAGTCTACGGTGCAGAGCAAATTGCAAACATCAGAGTTTCAAATTGCCTGCTAACAGTGTTTTAAATGTCTTGCAAACAACTCACACATGCAAGTGCTACCAGTAGGACTAAACCCAGAACCATGTGGTTGGTAAGCAAGCTACTTACCACACAGCCACTCCTGCACCATTATCTATAAAAAAAAAAAACTGTCATGACCCCTCAGGTAACAATGCCAAAGAATATTTTCTCGTTTGCATTCGTTAAGAGTTGATGAATTCTGCTCTTTGGAGAAGATACATTCTGCTCTTGTTCAACAGCTCATTCCAAAGTCTTTGGACTTTGGAGTGAGAAGACGAAGAATAATTTATTCATCAAGTGGAACACCTTCTGTAGACTTTGTTTATATATAAGCACAAGAACACAAATACATGTGTGTGTGTGTGTGTGTAATATATGATTATATCCATGAATGTGAGTATATAGATAAGAGAAAAGAAAGAAAGAAAGAAGGAAAGAAAGAAAGACACAATGAATAAATGAAATTACAAAAACAAGAAGACAAAGAAAGCGAAGAAATAAGAGGGGAGGGGGCAGGATCTAAAAGGAGAAAAAGAGAGAATAGAACAACTATAAACCAAATCAACACAGAAGACAAAACGAAAGTAATATCTTCTGTTCAGTTCTTTGCTGTAGAAGTCTTTTGGAGTAACCATTTACAAGATGACATTCTAGGTAAAAGTCACTTTTAATTGCTGTTTATATCAAACAATTTCCTTCCACCAATATACAATAAAATAGATTTTTTTCCCCATTTATGGCCATTATTATTACTACGATCATTACGACTATTACTACTACTACTACTACTACTATTATTATTATTATTATGACTCTTAGTATTACTGTTATTATTAGAATTATTATTATTTTCACAATTATTATTGCTAACATTAATAATATTATTATTGTTATTATTATCATTATTATTATTATTATTATTATTATTATTACTACTACTACTACTACTACTACTACTACTGCTACAACTCTTAGTTATATTGTTATTATTAGAATTATTATTGCTAATATTAATAACATTAATATTATTATTATTATTATTTTATTATGATTTTATTATTATTATTTTATTATTATTATTATTGTTGTTGTTGTTAATATCACCATGATTATTATCATTATTGTTACCATCACTATTTTTTTTTTTTTTGTTTCTTACGATATTTAAATAGTCTTTTTTT
>NC_068998.1:6847223-6849348 GCF_001194135.2 Octopus bimaculoides | reverse complement strand
ATATATATATATATATACATACATAAGTAGATATAAACATATATGTGTGAGTGTGTGTACGTGTGTAAGTGTGTGTGTCTGTATGTGTTTGTGTGTCAAGTGTAATATGTCGGTAAATAGATCTTCTAGTAATGTAATTCTTCCGTCATTCTGTGATGAGAGGAAGAATAAGTATGATTGTGGTTGTCTTCTCCAGAAACTATATTGATAATCCATCTGAAGAAAACTAATTTTCTACTCAATGCGTGTGACGCTGCGTACATCACTGTGTTTGTGTGTATATGCCCACACGTGTATATGTGTACGTGTGTGCTAACGTGTTTTGAAGAATTCAAACCTTAGGATGTTTGTAGATGTGCTTATATTTCAAAGAGTAACTGAGAATAAATCACTGGAATCCGTTAAGTTGGTGACAGTCAGTAATAAGAACCTTTTTCTTTAGCTCTGTCTTTTAATCCCAAAAGAAAGCAGTGCCCACGCTGCTTCAGAGGGTGTCCAAGACTGATGATGAAGAGGAAGGAAAATATCCTCAAACCAGAGACCTAATCTGAACGCTTGCAACGGAGTAAATGATGCATTGTTGGTAAATATGAAATTAATGGATGATAAGAACGGATGTAGTTGTGTGGTTAAGAAGCTTGATTCTCAACCGGATGTTTGCAGGTTCAGTCCCACTGTGTGGCACCTTGGGCAAGTGTTTTCTGTGAAGGTCCCAGACCAACCAAAGCCTTGTGAGTGGATTTGGTGGATGGAAACTGAAAGAAGCCCATCGTATATATGACTATGTGTATGTATGTATGTGTGTGTTTGTGTGTGTGTGTGCATGTGTATGGTGTGTGTGTGTGTGTGCTGCAGCACTGAATTTTGTCAGTGAACAGGTCGCGGTCTCAAAGCGGCGAAAATATTTTGGCAACTTAAATTTAAATGTTGAAGTGAATCTAACGGTTTTTGTGTGTTTCTTAAATCGCTTATAAACACCTTCCACGCTGCAATTGATAATTAAAAAGCAGTTTATAAAGCAAATTTGCATCATACTTACGGACTTCTCATAGTGTATTTTGAAGTACTTTGTTTGTGGTGGTAAAATTTGAATGCTGATGAGTTTTGGGGTAAGGTTCATGAGACTGAGACGTTTTGAACATTTTTTCTCCAAGCAGACTATCTCAAAGTGAACATCAACAGGAGCAGCTAACAATGTTTTACTCTCCTGACCAGTTTTCCGGAAAATCTCTGAAAAAGAAAAGCACAAAAAAGACACATAAAGCCTAAAATATATTGAAATATTTTATAAGGATTTGAAGAGTAAAGATCTAAGTTGAACCCTATAGCATTTCAACCAGCCACATCCAACAAAAAAATTCTCTCTAATTTATGATTAAACTGGCCAGATCCAGTTTCTCATACCTGCTCTACAATGTCATTCTAAAAACAAGAAAATTACCACACTGCTGCATAATAGTGGTGTCAGACATGGCATGCAGACCACCATATAATTTGTTAGACATTCACATTCCATCTTTATTTGTCTCTTCCATTTTAATGTTATCATGCCGGGCAAAATGCTTAGCGGTATTTCATATGTCTTTACATTCTGAGTTTAAATTCCGCCAAGGTCAACTTTGCCTTTCATCCTTTCGGCGTCAATAAATTAAGTACCAGTTGCATACTGGTTTCGATCTAATCGAACTGGAGCCCCTCCCCACAAAATTTCAGGCCCTGTGCCTAGAGTTGAAAAGCAGTTTTTTCTTCCTCTGTCAAATATTTTTTTCTTTTCTTCATCTCTTTATGCCTTTCTTCCCCCCTCTCTCTCTCTCTGTATGCCTCCCAATTTTACACTTCGATTCCTTTCCTTCTTTTTCTCTTTCTTCCTCTATTTCTCTTTCCCATTTCCCATTTCATAAACCATATTCAAACCATTCCTACAATATTTAAACAAACTGCCCTACTTACTCTATCGGTAGCTTCATATACCTATCTATGTATATATATTTCTCAATACACACACACACATGTATGTATGCATGTTTGTATGTATGTATGTATGTTATGTGTATATATATATATGTGTGTGTATATATATATAAATATATATATATATATATATATATATATATATATATATATA
>NC_068998.1:6843138-6846798 GCF_001194135.2 Octopus bimaculoides | reverse complement strand
TATATATATATATATATATATATATATACACACACACACATATATATATGCATATATATCATCATGGGTTTTATGATTATATATATACATATACATATAATGTGTATATTACATATAATGTATGTGTGTGTGTGCATGGATTGTGTGTTTCTATGTGTGTGCCTGTGTGTATGTGTGTGTGATGTGTGCACACATGTGTAAAACCATACATTTATTGATAGTTAAATAGATTAAAGAAAAAAACATAATCATATATATATTCTCGGTGTATATGGTTCTGTAGGTGGGATGTTTGCCTTCTCTGCCGTTCTGAAGTTTAAAAAGATTAACAACACAAATATAAGCACTTCAAGATGACAACATATCAGCAAACATAATAATGCCGTATGTAATATAATATAATATAATGTATACTACATGATATAATATATAATATAGTGTAATATGTAAGATATGGTATGAGTTTTAATATGATGTAATACAAAAAAACCACCTGTAGACATTTATATATATATATATATATATGACCACAGATAGGTTTATGTGTATGAATAGAAGTGTGTGTGTGTGTGTGTACATGGATGTGTGTTTCTCTGTGTGTGTGTGTGTGTGTGTGTGCATGGATGTGTTTCTGTGTGTGTGTGTATGCATGGATGTGTGTCTGTGTGTATGTGTGTGTTTCTCTGTGTGTGTGTATGTGTGTGCATGTGCATGTGTGTGTATGTGCATGTGTGTGTATTTCTGTGTGTGTGTGTGTGTGTGTGTGTTTCTCTGTGTCTGTGTGTGTATGCGTGTGCGTGTTGTGTGTGTATGTGTTGTGTGTGTTTGTGTGTGTGTGTGTATGTGTATGAGTGTACAAGTCTTAATGTTCATGTTTATTTTGAAAATTTCTTCTAAAGTGACGGGAGACATTCCTGGTGTTAAAGTATAACGGAAACAACAAAAACAACAACAACAACAACAACAATGATAATGTTTGTTTGTTTTTTTACACTCTACCCTTCTTTTAAACACTCTCCAAATTTAATTGTTTGCTCTCTTTTCTAACCATTTTTACAAGAGCTTCATAACTGAACATTCTGGAAAGGATATTGCTGATATTACTACTGTGGTGGTGGTGGTGGTTTAGGTGGTGGTGGTCGCAGTGGTGACTGTAATAGTAGTTATGGATGGTGGTCATGGCAGTGGTTGTAGGGATGATGATGATGATGATGATGATGATGATGATGATGATGATGGTGGTGATGATGATAATGATGACAATGATAATGATGATGACGACGATGATGATGATGATGTTGATGATGATAATGATGGTGATGGTGATGGTGGTGGCATTAAATATTTCTTCAAAGTCAACAATGGCATAACACTCTGTTGACACAAAATTTATTGGAATTTCTCAAGTAGACACAATCTGAAGGTTGCTAAATTAACAAGATCACAACAAATAAACGAATAAGTGAATATATAAATAATAATAATAATAATAATGACGAGAGGGACATTACAAGGATAGGTTACAATTTCTGTAAAAGGTTTACTAAAAAACAGTGAAGAGAAAAAAGGGAGAAAGATGGAGGTAGAAGATTCAAATTATACAGAGGTGCAGGTGTGGCTGTGCGGTAAGGAGCTTGCTTCCCAACCACACAGTTCTGGGTTCAGTCCCACTGTGTGGCACCTTGGGCAAGTGTTTTCTACTATGGCCTCGGGCCAATCAAAGACTTGTGAGATGATTTGGTAGACGGAAAACTGAGAGAAGCCCATTGTGTGTATATATCTATATCTATACTTTAGCTATCCCAGTAATAATTTATAGCCATATTCTCAGCTGGGGAGATGGTAAATGTATCAGCAAGACTAGACAGAGAAGCAAGAAATATGATGACTACATTTAGAATACACCAACCATAATCTTACATAGATTATATTTATCATAAATATGGGGAGGTCTTTGAAACTTGAAAACTAGAATAAGACGGTCATCGCAGGACAACACAAATATTGAGTAAAGAACATTGGAAACCTGAGAGAAATAGATACAAATCAAAACTGTTTTCTTTCTTCAAAGCCATCAATAAATATATAACAGAAGCTGAAATTACAGACAATTGTGAGAAGAAAAGAAAGCATCAACAGAAGCTGAAAATGGCACTACCAAATCCATGCTAAAACAATAGCAAAAATGTTCCTACATGGTCAATACCTGGAAAAACTCAACTGGGGAAAATGTATAAAGAAACGCAGTTATGTTATCTATCTGAAAGCCATGAAATTTTTTTCCTCAAAGTATATCAGAGTAATATGGCGGGGGGGGGGGCGGTTTAAAGCAAATCACCAAGAAATGTTATCAATAACAATCAGGTCAAATGTCTTGCAGCTGTACTAGTTTTATTGACAACAATATATTTTTGAAATAAGAAGACAGATGCAATAAATGATAAACATACAAGAATAGTGACAACACTATACAAAGTCAAAACAAAAAATAGGTAATATCCAAAAGTTCAAACATCTGTCTAGCTACTGTTCAACTGGAGGATAATAATAACTGATTAAGGATGAAGATTAGAATCTATCACATTCTTAAAAGTTAATGATTCATCTGGAAAATAATGACATTTAAGTAGAGAAGCATATGGGCATTTATGTATTCTAACAAGCTACTATTCATCTATATAGAGTGTTAACATTTTATTAGCAGACAGGACTAACAGCTATACATTCTGAGAAGCTCACTAATAGCCTTGAAAGAAACTGCATCCTATTAGAGAAACAGAAGGAATGTCAGAAAGGAAACCATAATTGTAAAGAATGTCTATCATTAAACCAAGCAGTAATTGTAGATTGGAAAAAATGGGTAAACAAGAAAAATCATGACTTTAGTGTTCTTAATGTTCTTCTCTTCAAGGCTGCTCAGGCATTTTTTCTAATCTAAGTATCATATCAATTCCTCTCATAACTCCATGCACTGTCTGTGGCTGTGTTTCTAGTTGTTTATGTATAGAAGATAGCTGACTGTCCTCTTATAATATCCACTTCCAGTTTCGTTTAAAATGCTAGTTATTAGTGTCATTGCCAGGACTGGAGTGAGGAAGTTCCTCTGAAATATTTTTGTTCCAGTAAAAATAGGATAAGATATATAATTTCCATTTCTGTCTGTATCTGCAGTATTGTTTTCCTTATACTCATGACATGTTTCATGCATCTGTTTATTAAAGGTGCTCCTTTTCTCATGGCTCATATCTCCAGGATATGAATATGAGGAACACAGCTAAAAACTTATCGACTGCCTAAAGCGCTTGACAACTTACCACACTTGTGGACACTTGAGATACTCCATACAAACAAAGCAATCCAAATGCTAAACCTGTGCATGAAACATGCCAACAGTGAAATAGAAAACAGTGATAACACAGCCAGATAAGAAGATGATAATCACAAGTTCTGTTCTCATGAGTGGACATGTTTTCATGGAAGATTGGGAACAAACAAAACCACTTAAATGACAGTCACACACATTTGCAACTATCACACAATGTCATCAGGAGATACACACACACACACACGTGTGAGAGTATATATATATATATATATATATAGATAGATAGATAGATAGACATATACATACATATATATACATATATATATATATATATA
>NC_068998.1:6841694-6843005 GCF_001194135.2 Octopus bimaculoides | reverse complement strand
ATATATATATGTATATATATGACTGGCCTTCATGCCGGTGGCACGTAAAAGCACCCACTACACTCTCTGAGTGGTTGGCGTTAGGAAGGGCATCCAGCTGTAGAAACTCTGCCAAATCAGATTGGAGCCTGGTGTAGCCATCTGGTTTCACCAGTCCTCAGTCAAATTGTCCAACCCATGCTAGCATGGAAAGTGGACGTTAAACGATGACGACGATGATGATATATATATATAGAGATATATATATACACATACATATATACATATATCTCCAATTCCACTCACAAGGTCTTTTGTTGGCCCAAGTCTCACTTGCCTGAGGTGTCACACAGTGTGACTGAAACTGAGACTATATGGTCAGGAAGCAAACATCTTAACCACACAGCCATACCTACCCCCCCCCCCACCAACCAAGCAACAAACCAATAAGTGAATATGAAGTTAATCAAATGTACTGGCGCTGATGCAAGAAGAATTGAATTAATTAAAACTGAAAACTTTTAAGTTAGATTGAGACAATGAAATGAGAGGTTCAGAACTAAAAATTAAAAAAATAAAAAACGTTCGTACAAATAGTTTGGAAAAGATGAAACTGATAAGATAAAAGACATAGAAATGAAATAAAAGAGAAAATTATAAAGATTAAAACCGAAAAAAAAAAGAAAAACTGGCTACAAAACTACCAGACTAATATTAAAACTAAACTTAATGCCAGGAATAAGATAATAGTTATAAATACATTAGCCAGTTCAATCATAAACCACATCTTCTATATAATAAATTAGAAGTTAAATGAAATGAAGACCTTAGACAAGAAAATTGAAAACCTACTCACAACGGTCTGGTCTCATTATCATAAAGCTGATGCAGATAAGATATATTTACATTGCACACAGGGAGCAGGGTTTGATAAAAATAGAGAACTACTACGGAATAACAGTAGGTGCAAAAAAGTAATTACAGTAGAAGAAAAGGGAAACTGGCAAGTATAATAAAAGAACACGAAGAAGATTAAGAGTTTCTACCCCCACCTCTCTCACTCTCTCTCTCTCTCATTAGCTCGCTCCTTCTTATAGGTTAGGCCTGCATTGTTATGATTCAGCTGTGCCATATCGATTCTGCTTGAGAACTGAATTAAGAATACAAGAATACTCAGACATTCACATGAAAATTCAATTGAACAAGGAGTTCAAAATTGACAGGGATCTATTTACTATGATTACAAAGTAAAACAGAAAGGAATATAACAGCATTTACGTGTGTGTGTGTGTGTATGTGTTTGTGTGAACAATCATATTTAACATATATATA
>NC_068998.1:6836094-6841684 GCF_001194135.2 Octopus bimaculoides | reverse complement strand
CTCTATATATATATATATATATATATATATATTTGCAAAGCCAGCTGACTTGACCCAAAAACCTTCCATATATATATATACGAGCCAGCTTCGTGTCTATTTCCTATCTATTGGAAATTGGCACATATGGGTCAGCTCACAAGAGAAAGACATTGACCAGCACTGACAGTGGAGGGGAGGGGGTGGTGAGGTGGACGAAGCTTTGAGATGACTTGGCTGTCGTATTAGCAGATAGCGTTACTTATAATAATAAACCTCCCTCGGTATTCCGATATTCCTGCGAAATATATTATTGGCGCCGTTATACTTCATTTCATATTTGACAGCAGTTAAACACCGTATTGATTTGGGCAATGGCATTTCTTAATTATTCGACCGAATGTCTGTAAAGTATCAATTAATGATGAAATAAAAGCTATAATTTGCTGTCAATAAACAAGAAATGATTGCAATCACTGAAATATTTCCTTGGGGAATTGCTCTTTGGCATCCACTCTCTCCTATTTATTTTCATTTCTACTTAATTGTTCCCTCTAGCAAGGCTTCAAGCATACGCAGAGTCACACACACACACATACTAAGAGAAATGCACATAACTGGAACTTGGGCAAGTTTCTTCTCTGTTACTTCATTACTTGAAGACACACACACACACACACATATATATATACCCGCATATATAGATACAAATATACATACACACACACATGTACATAAGCATAAATGTGTATGCACATACATACACATTTACATACATGTATATGTATATATATGTGTATGTATATATATATATATATATATATATATATATATATATATCATCATCATCATCATCATCGTTTAACGCCCGCCTTCCATGCTAGCATGGGTTGGACGATCTGACTGAGGACTGGCGAACCAGATGGCTACACCAGGCTCCAATCTGATTTGGCAAAGTTTCTACAGCTGGATGCCCTTCCTAACGACAACCACTTTGAGAGTGTAGTGGGTGCTTTTTATGTGCTACCAGTATGAGGGCCAGTCAGGCAGTACTGGCAATGATCACGCTTGAATGGTGCTTTTTACGTGCCACTGGCAAGGGAGCCAGTCAGAGAGCACTCTAGGGTCAAAAATATAAAGGACTAGTTCACATATTGTAGGCTGATATAATCAGTTTTCTCGTCCACAAACATTTCTGATCTTTTGCCTATGCTACAAACACTTAACATCATCATCTTTACCACCACTACCATCATCACCATCATCATCATCATCATCACCACCACCACCATCACTTCCCCAGCACAACTGTAATCATCATTGTCATCATCATCATCACCATCATCATCACCACCACAGTACAACCCCCACAATAATCATCATTGTCATCACCATCACCACCACATTTTGTCCATGGGGCTAAGCCCTTTATGGATACAAAACCATTGGTCACACTATGACCACACATATACTTAACTACATATAAATATATGTGTGTGTGTGTGTGTGTAAGTATATATATATATATATATATATATATATATATATATATATATATATATATATATATATATATATATATATATATATATATATATATATATATATATATATGCATATATATATATATATATACATACACATATATCAACTTGTTATAACTACATTTCATATGTGTAATCTCTCAAATATTCATGCCTATCCTTCAATTACTAATTTTGGTCAGAAGATTCGTCAGTGACAAGGGTTCTACATTTGTACTAAAACTTATTGCAGCCTGGTGCCTTTAAATACAAACACAACGACTAGCAAAATAAATTCTTCATAAATGGCCAGCAGAATCTAAACGGTTTCATTGCTTCACTCCAGGGAGGCAACGTTCTTATTTTGACACATCAAGCAAAACCAGACAATAAAGCGTCAGGAATATGTCACAACTAAACTTGAATAGATTGCAATATAGAAAATTAACATACATCATCTCTGCTGGGATAATGCAAACCAACCAATCAAATGATAGGAAAATGTCACTGCTAGGCTTATACTGACTGTGAAGCAGAAATTAACATACCATCCCTACTGGGACGACATTAGCAGTTTATTTGTAAAATATTGTCATTTTCCTAGCAAAAGCAGTCTAAAGCAATAGATATCATAATGTAACACATCTAAATTTGATTTTAGAACTAATCCTGGTATGTTAGGGAAGGGGGTGTTTTGGAGGGGGCGGGTTTCCATAGAGTTTCTGATATTTTTTGTTGAGTTCTTGACATGACTTCATTTCCAATGAGAATTTCTCATCGTAATAATAATACGAAATAGATTTCTTCTGAGACAACCAAAATGTTGCAAATATAACCAATACTCTAACTAAATGTTGGTCTTTCTTCTCTCTCTCTCTCTCTCTCTCAATTTCCCTCTCTCTCTCTCTCAGACCAAAAAAAAAAAATTTTTTTGTAGAAGTGAGATGGTTGAGTAGTAACGTTATTAGATATTGGATTCAAATCTCCACCATGTGTTTTGCTGTGTGGCGACCGGCATCTCAAAGAATGGACCCGTTTCCTTTGCGTGTTGTAAAGGGTGACTAAAAGAGATTGAAGTGGGATTTCCGCTCCACCCTTGTAAAACCCTCACCGGCAAAGACTACCCAAACAGACCCGTGGGTTGGAGGATTTACACCTGAGTGGTGCAAAGGTATCATCCGCCAGGAGTAGCAGAGAATCACCAACAAATGGTGGATGCAACAACATACTCCTACAGTACATGACACCATACTGCTATTACTACTACTACTACTACTACTACACTTAATTCAATGTAACTCCATTCAGTTACTAATGAGGATTTTAGAACTAATTCTATGTTAAGGAAGGGTATTTTTTTCCCATTTTTTGAAGGTGCTGATTTTTTTAGTTGAGTTCCCAGCCTGACTTCATTTTCAATGAGAATTTCTAATCGTAATGATAATGCAAAACACAAGTTATCTGGAAGAATTTTGCCAGAAATAAACTGTCGTTCAATCCAGAGAGGCATTTTTCCACTCAACTGCTTCATCGCAATATACTAGAGCTTAAGAACCAGCCCCTAACCCTTTAGCATTTAAACAAGCGATGACCCGCACAAATATTCTACCAGTTGTATAATCAAAGTGGCCAGAGCTGGCCTCTCACATCCTTTCATCATCATCATCACCACCACCACCTGCCTGATCATTATTGTCTTGAGTCACAGGATCCATAGGGCTCGCTACCCATTTTCAATGGTGTACAAGTAGCTAATATCACAACAGGACGGCATTTAATTGCAGGGTTGCTTCATTTACAGCTGAGTTCACTGTAACAATGCGAAATGAACACAACACAATGCCTGGTCCAGGAATTGAAACTAGAATCTTGTGATCGTGAGTGCAACACCCTAACCACTAGGTGATGGTAACAGTGGTGGGGCAGTAAAATGAAGAACCAGCCTAGTACTGGGGACAATGTAGGCCTTGCACCAAAATCAGAAATGAATGTTACATTACCACAACAGATTGAGAATGGCATCTCCTCATTTGAGACATTAATTATCTCTTTTTACTTGAGATTAATCATCTTCAACTGACTTCAAGACATACCCTGGTTACATTCAATCAAATTCCCAAATCTAGCAATCTCTCATCAGCTGTAAAGAATCTACCCCTTTGTCTTTTCTCCTCAGGTGTGTTCTGTTGCAATGGGTATCATAGTTGAAAACTTGGAAAAAGTACCATATTTGATGGTTTTAAAAGATGCACAGGTACGTTAAATGCATTCCCATTTCAGCAGTACATATTGAGGAAACAATGATTTTAGTGCATCAAAGCATATGGGAGCCTCGGCTTCACATTTTGGATACAGGACAATTTTTTGGGAAAAAAACCTGTATCTGACATGCCATCAAATATGTATACAAAACAACACTTGAGATAACCTTATTTGTGAGCAGGCATTTGGTTAATTATGTACAGGTGATCTATCTTTATTCTGTACAGGTGATCAATCTTTATTGTGTACAGGTGATCTGTAGTGGCTTAATCAACAGGTGTACATGAGCAAACAGAACTATCCTAGTTGGAGAAAGTCGGTGGGTTTGGAGTGATATATGAAGTCAGCAGAGATTGGGGGGGGGGGGACAAAAGATTCGTTTGAAATTTGGGTTGGAAAAGGACTAATTTCTTTTTTGGTTGTTGTCATGCAAGTGATGTAGTGATAGATAAACGCAAACTAGCTGGTACTGCGTGGGTTCCTTATTACAAGTTTTCTAAGCAGTTTATTTTATTCTGCAGCTGCACACAAGCTGGCAAAATTGAGAAGCAGAAAGATAAAAAAGAAAATATGATAGAAGATTAAAAAAAAATACGGCAAAACTGAGAAACAGAAAGATAAAAAAAAACAACTATTTTTCAGTCATATACAGAGCAGGAATTAAATTCCAAGTCATAAATAAATATATAACTGAATTTGAAAACTGACATATTAAAAAAGTATTTTAAAGCTAAATGAATTGTGTAGAGCAAAAAAAAAAAAAAATTGACAGTAACGTTAACTCGTACAAATAAAGTAAAGAGTTGCTTCCCTTAGAAAAACAGGGTTAGTTTTCAAGTATCCTTTTATTTTTTTTACTTGTTTCAGTCATTTTGACTGCGGCCATGCTGGAGCAACACCTTTAGTCGAGAAAATCGGCCCCAGGACTTATTCTTGTAAGCCTAGTACTTATTCTATCGGGTTCTTTTGCCGAACCGCTAAGTTACGGAGGACGTAAACACACCAGCATCGGTTGTCAAGTGATGTTGGGAGATAATCACAGACACACAAACATATATACACACACACATATATACGACGGGCTTCTTTCAGTTTCCGTCTACCAAATCCACTCACAAGGCTTTGGTCGGCCCGATGCTATAGTAGAAGACACTTGCCCAAGGTGCCACGATGTGGGACTGAACCCGGAACCATGTGGCTGGTAAGCAAGCTACTTACCACACAGCCACTCCTGTGCATAGATAGATAGATAGATATATATATATATAGATAGATAGATAGATAGATAGATAGATAGATAGAGAGATAGATACATAGATAGATAGATAGATAGATAGATAGATAGATAGATAGATAGATAGACAGACAGACAGAGAGATAGATAGATAGATAGATAGATAGATAGATAGATAGATAGATAGATAGATAGATATGAAATTGCCAAAGAAATACTTTCGCTTCTTCTGTGTGGTTATTGAAAATACCAAAACACGAAAGACATTTGTAACTTACTGGTGTCTAACAGGTGGTTAGGTACCGGTGGCCGGTCTTCCAGAGATTCCACTAACTGGAAGGTATCCAAAAAGTTACTTCCATTCTGTCCCGTCGCAGTACAATCCAATTCTGTTGCCATAATTGACCTTATAAAGTTTCTAAACTGACCAAACGACGATATTAATATGACATTTAACGAAAATATATATATTTTTTTCAAAAATGATTGCAAAAAAATTCCACAGTGACGAGTTTCTTTATGAAAGTTTTTATGTACGTATCCGAGTTTGTGAGAGAATGTGTGTGTGTGTGTGTGTGTGTGTGTGTGTGTG
>NC_068998.1:6832523-6836084 GCF_001194135.2 Octopus bimaculoides | reverse complement strand
TGTGTGTGTGTGTGTGTGTGTGTGTGTGTGTGTGTGTGTCTTGGTTATTTCTTAGATCTTTTGTTTATTTTAGCCATGCTGGAAAGATCGCATTCAGTAAGTTTCTGATCAAGATGAACCGTTTCGAATGTCTCTGAACTGCTTCAATGAAACAAAAATAAAAATAAAAAAATAAGACATCGTTGAACACACACACACACACTTTCTCTCTCTCTCTCTCTCTCTCTCTCTTTCCTTTTCTTAATTCATCGTTTGTTTTTCCGGGTTCTTTTTTTTTTTTAATCAAGAAGCGACCACCACTATAAATTCCATTAATTGGAAGGATTTTTTTCTCGATACTGTACCGATAAAAAGTTATGCTTTTTATTTAATTTTCTTTTTTTTCCGATTAGTTATAGTCTTTCCCTTTCAAGTAATGACCATCACCATTTAATAAAATCCATCAACAGAAATAACGTATTTATACAAAGCTGCTATAATTAATCTCTCTCTCTTCTCTATCTTTCTCTTTTTAAAGTTTCTGTCAGCTGAGACTGTATCTCCATATTAAGACAAAATTTTACAAGTTTATCCTTTCTTTCCTTCCCTGCTTCTTTTTTTCTTTTCTTTTTTTTATTTTCCAGTCTTAGAAAAGTTGGTTAAAAATTACGTTTATATCGTCGTCTTCAAAATCGTTGTTATTGTTGTAGCCGTCGTCGTTATTATTACCAAAATTATTCACCTGGCTAAATTGCCGGTGAAAACAGCAATAGCGGATGAAAGTAGAAAATATGACAATGTTTTCCAACAGAAAATACATCAAAAAGAAAATCAGTATCAACAATAACATATTGGTCGCTATGGCAACAGGGAATGAAACGGAAGCGACCTCTAATATGGGAACTCTTTTGTGAAATAAGACCAACAAAAGAAGGAAAAGAGAGCAGCATAAGTAGCAAACCGGATATTATTCTCGACAAAACTTCCGGTTTGATACGTTGTCCGAAAAAAAAAAAGAAAAACCTTGTCACGAACATATGTTTAGAAAGAGAGACGGGGAGAGATCGACAGAGAAGGCCGGAGAGACGGATGTATTTATGGTAAATACTTTTGTTTATCAGCGAACCATTAGTAAATGTAATTAATAGAAAGATCAATCATAATATTGAAAGTATTATTATTAATCTTATCATATAAATATTTATTGTTATTCGATGAAACTAGCGCAAAAACTTATTATTAGGAATGTCAAAGAAGCCGGTTATGGTGTGTAAAATTTATTTATTTATTCATATCAATATCAATGACCATATTACTGTTGTCATATTCCTGTCATGTAAATTAATGGTATTTTCTCTTTATTTCGTTATCATACGCGTCAGTTTTAACTTTTCCTTTCTGATTCTGATTCCCGTTGTAATATATATCAAACAAATACTTATGTAATCGACTATATATATATTTTTTTTCTTTTCGCATCCTCAAAATGTACGACCGGCTTTGCATCACAATGTCACAACTGATTAAACTTAGCCTTTCGAGATTGTTTCTAAGTTCAAATCATCATCACTCAGGGGTCACTTTACCAATTTTTCACACCACGTTTTCTTGGGTCGATGAAAGAAAAATACCATTTAAGTAGTCTTATACCTTTTCATCGCCTATATTGAGACATAGTTTTCCAAAAAAACGTGTTGCCTCTACCGTATCTCTCTTATAGAAATCCTGGTTTACTTTCCACGATCGAAAATACTTTGTGGTATTTACGTCCTGCGTTCAAATGCTACCTTAGCTGAATCTTACTGTTTATCTCTCTGGAGTCAATAAAACGACGTGTTAGTGGAGGAATCAATTTCATCGACTGTCCTTCCTTCCTTCTAAACAACAAATATACATACATACAGACACACATACATATATATATATATATATATATATATATATATATATACACACACACGTGGCTTTGTGTTTTATTAAGCTATACACACATACTTACGCGCAATATTTTTGTGTGCACAAAAACAGCGAACATTAACTAAAGGACTCAATACAGGGGTAGAGTATGATGTTTCTTATACTTTGATTGTGACTTCGAAGTTTCGCTGAGAGTATAGTTTTGCTTATATACGATTAATTTCATATTCCTGGGAATTACAATTACACCATGGGAAAAAAATTAATGATTTACTGTGAGAGTGAAATATTATTTAATGAAAACTTTCTCATCCCTGATTCTGTAGCTACTATATATATATATATATATATATATATATATATATATATATGGGAGTGGTGTAAGGAAATGGCAAAAGGAATAAACTCTTCTCTTTTGAACTTCATTGGCTTACATCTGTTTCCACTCTGGTTGAGTGCCTGAGTAACACCTGTCATCGGAGCCCTAAACATTAAGTGTGTATGTGTATATATGTATGTGTCTGTATAATACCACTCATTTTTGCTTGTTATTATCACGTGTTCCCATACACCTATTATTATTTTTTTTTTTCTTTAACATAGAATTTGACTCGGTATTTTATCATTCTGTTGTATGATATCAATGTTTTTATCTGTTTGTGTAGACCTAGTTTGCTTTCTGCTTTCGTTTTTTCTCTTCATCGCTCTGTCCTTTCTTTTTCCATTCCTACATTTGTTGCTTAATCTCCAAGTCAGATCGAGCAAGTCTATGATCTAAGCTAACCCGAACTATATCGTCCAAGACAGTATTTATTAAGAAAACGTACGTTGTGAGTTGAGGATGGTTTGACTGCTATCTCTAGCAGGTTGAGCAGCCTCTGGCTCAATATAATATTAGTTGTTGTTATTCAGTCCCTGAATGTCCTTCATCGAAGGCATTCCAACTGTGACCATTTATTATGTGTGTGATGCATTATCCGACGTGTCGTTCCCCTTTTACTTGACGAGGTCCAATTTGGCTGCCATTTCTAGCGGTTCGAGCGCTCGCGTGCAGGGGCGAAGAACTCCTTGCACACATTCAAATTTTAAATCATCCTCTGGCGGAATCTCTGAAATAATTATATTTTAATGCACAAAAATGATTTAAGACCGAAGCAGTCAGTAAGTAATTGGGTTATTACAGCGTGCATGGGCCATCTTCGCCATCTGAAAACAAACGAAAACTGCCAACATGTGTTTACTTTTGTAAGAGTTTGTTATGAGGTCGCTGTCTTTTTATGATGGAAATATTAACATCCCGTGAATTAAATGTAAGTTTGTGTGTGTTTAGATAACAAAAATGATTTTTCCTACGATGTAATTGCGGTCTCAGATAGAATCAGTTGCTAAACTAGTTCCAGGAGTAATTAAAAAGTTGCCTACATTATAAATTGGTATGATTATAATTGACAGGGGATTAATTTTTTTCCTCAATACAGAGCTACGCTTCTTCTCTACATGTTCTTGTCGCTTAAAAAAAACATGCTTTCCCAGCCCTATGTGTGTGTGTGTGTGTGAACCTGCTGGTTTCAGTAAAAACAGGAAAGGTAACAGGTTGATGTTGTTCTCCTCCTCCTTTTCTCACGCCTTGTTTTTTTTTTTCTTTCTCAAGTGTCAAAATACGTG
>NC_068998.1:6832186-6832513 GCF_001194135.2 Octopus bimaculoides | reverse complement strand
TTCTCCTCCTCCTTTTCTCACGCCTTGTTTTTTTTTTTCTTTCTCAAGTGTCAAAATACGTGTGAAGTTTAAATGCTTACAAGTCACGCCCCGCTCTCCCGTTTTTTTTTCCGTTAGTGTCCGTCTGTGTATCTTGTTTAATCTACGTCAGTCAGCCTTGATGTAAGGTAATCCGCTTCTTTGTTTATTGAATGTCGAGAAGGAAAGTGTCTGTCTCTAAGCATTTTGTCTGACGCGCTAACGATCCTACCAGCTCGCCGCCTGCCTACAAATATATATATATATATTCTTTTATTCTTTTACTTGTTTCAGTCATTTGACTGCGGC
>NC_068998.1:6830728-6832176 GCF_001194135.2 Octopus bimaculoides | reverse complement strand
AATATATACATATATATTCTTTTATTCTTTTACTTGTTTCAGTCATTTGACTGCGGCCATGCTGGAGCACTGCCTTTAGTCGAACAAATTGACTTCAGGTCTTATTCTTTGTAAGCTTAATACTTATTCTATCGATCACTTTTGCCAAATCGCTAGTTACCGGAACGTAAACACACCAGCATCGGTTGCCAAGCGATGTGTTGGGGGGGGGGGACAAACATATACACACACAGATACATATATATGTATATATATACGACGGGCTTCTTTCAGCTTCTGACTACCAAACCCACCTACAAGGCTTTGGTCAGCCCAAGGCATTAGTAGAAGGCACTTGCTTAAGGTGCCACGCAGTGGGAGTGAACCTGGAACCATGTGGTTGGTAAGCAAGCTACTTACCACACAGCCACTCCTATAGATAGATAGAAAGATAGATAGATAGACTACACCTCATACTATTACTCTCACCCCATTACCGTCTCTACTGTCAATCTATCACCACCCTCACCTTCTCTGTGCCTACTATTACTCTCACCCCAGCAAGAAGAATAGAAGAAGTGTCATTGAATAGGGAAAGAGGGGGTCAAAGTGTGACACACTGACACTCGTTTTGGCATTTGTTATTATAGATATATATATATACACACACACACACATTCATAGACACACTTGATATTATATTTATGTACTTTTTTCATTTCATTTTTGTTACCACCATTTGGCTATTATTGATATGAGACATTAGCTGACTTAGTCTTGCCTACAGCAACTCAAAGACAGAGGCGAAAGCAGATACCATGTTTATCTACCAGACTATGATCAGCCGGACAAGCGATGGCCTTCCTCTCTCTGCCAGTACTGACCGCATATCGCCCAGTAGTCAATCTAAAATCAACTTGCAAGAAGGCTTTCAACAGTTGAAGCTGGTTTGCAAACGAGCAACGCATTTTGCTGATAGGTGCAGCTACATTGTAGGACCGCTTGCCATATAGTAAGTATGCATTTACTCTTTTCTACTCTTTTGACTTGTTTCAGTCATTTGACTGCGGCCATGTTGGAGCACCGCCTTTAGTCAAGCAAATCGACCCCAGGACTTAATTAATTATGCAATAGAATTGATTAAGAACCCTTTCTTCAATTATGTTCCAAATATCACATTAATATACTCTTTACTCTCTTTTACTCTTTTACTTGTTTCAGTCGTTTGACTGCGGCCATGCTGGAACACCGCCTTTAATCAAACAAATCGACCCCAGGACTTATTCTTTGTAAGCCTAGTACTTATTCTATCGGTCTCTTTTGCCGAACCGCTAAGTTACGGGGACGTAAACACACCAGCATCGGTTGTCAAGCAATGTTGGGGGGACAAACAGACACACATACATATACATATATACGACGGTCTTCTTTCAGTTTCCGTCTACCAAATCCACTCACAAGGCTTTGGT
>NC_068998.1:6829516-6830718 GCF_001194135.2 Octopus bimaculoides | reverse complement strand
CGTTTGACTGCGGCCATGCTGGAACACCGCCTTTAATCAAACAAATCGACCCCAGGACTTATTCTTTGTAAGCCTAGTACTTATTCTATCGGTCTCTTTTGCCGAACCGCTAAGTTACGGGGACGTAAACACACCAGCATCGGTTGTCAAGCAATGTTGGGGGGACAAACAGACACACATACATATACATATATACGACGGTCTTCTTTCAGTTTCCGTCTACCAAATCCACTCACAAGGCTTTGGTCGGCCCGAGGCTATAGTAGAAGACACTTGCCCAAAGTGCCACGCAGTGAGACTGAACCCGGAACCATGTGGTTGGTAAGCAAAGTCTAAATTCATGATTATTTTAGAATTTAATTAAAACTCCTGAGGGTTGTATTTTGGTCAGAAATATAGTAACGAAAGGGTATGCATTTATTTTCTCACTTTCTTTTCTTTTCCTCTAGTTTTATTTCAGCTTTAAATATAACCTATTCTGTATTGTGTGATGTCTCTTATCCCTCTGTCTTGGCCTTCTCCTTCCTCAACGATGTCCAGAGGGAATTTCTGTTGGATTATGACAAAAGCAAAGTTGATGCTGCACTCAGGCCATATTCATTAATAGCTTTCGGTAAGTGCAAACACATTGTTGTTCTTCTCATTGTCATTGTGGTCACCCTCATTGCAGTTGTCATCTTCAGCATATTTTTGTTGTTAAACCCCTAGAGCATACCTGACCAAACAGGACCTACTCTCTCCACTGTCCAATGTTTTAACAGATGCTTCTTGCCTTTATCTGTGTTGTGGAGCACCAATCCAGCCTTAATGGAGTATTTATATAATCAAAAGCATTCCAGCCATGACCATCCCATCTTATATTTTAACTTTTTTTTTTTTTACTAAATATAGCATGACACGTAAAATACACTATTTTGAGCGTGGCCATTGCATATTGCCAAAGGTCTCATTTGTCATTGCCTCCATGATGGACATCTTTCAGTTTCTGCCCACTTACATGTCTTTGGTCAGCCTTATAAACAACCTTCATCATCATCGTCGTTTAACGTCCGCTTTCCATGCTAGCATGGGTTGGACGATTTGACTGAGGACTGGCGAACCAGTTGGCTGCACCAGGCTCCAATCTGATCTGGCAGAGTTTCTACAGCTGGATGCCCTTCCTAACGCCAACCACTCAACCACATTATTATCAGTTTTTTTGT
>NC_068998.1:6821678-6829506 GCF_001194135.2 Octopus bimaculoides | reverse complement strand
ATATATGTGTGTGTGTGTGTGTGTGTGTATATATATATATATATATATATATATATATATATATAAATAATCATCATTAACAGTCTCTCGTCTCATGTCATGACATCAAGTGAACGACCATATCGTTATTGGAAGTAATATCACCACGATTTGTAGGAGTTTTTTGCCCCTTGATAATGTGAACGGATTAAATTTTCATATATTTTGTAGACAGTTCCGAAGGCCATAGTTTGGGGAAATTTTTACTTTTCTATTTCTCTTTTCATAAAATATCCTTAAAATATTCGTGGAAATTTGTACGGATTTATGGTTTAAATTGGAATTTAGTACTTGCATATTTATGGTATCTTACGAACGCTTGATATCTTCAATGATATCTTCACTGTGAGCTCTGTTATCGTGCCTAGCCATTTCTGGCATCCCACAAGTCTTATAAGTCCTCATGTGTGTGTTTGTGTGTGTACACAGGCATCTTTTAGTGAATCAGACTCACCCACAAGGTACTGGTCAGCCAAGAACTACAGTAAAAGATGCCCAAATAAATGAAATTCTTTTTAATGCTTAGAAGACTTCATAGAGGTAGTTAATAGCATCTGCTACCTGAGCGACTTAAGCTTTAGTGGAGGTGGGCACAGTAGGAGACCAGCCAGAATGATGACAGGGTGAAAAAAATTTGAAGGAGCTGTTATCTCTGCTGGCAACAAGAGGATTCTTTCTCCAAGGAAAGAGTACAATGTATGAAGTGTAGTGCTGTATGGCAGTGAGGTGTGGACAGTGAATGCAGAGGTGTAAGGGTTGAAAAGAAATTGAGTGAGCATGGTCCACTGGGCGTGTGATGTTAGAATTCAGGATGCATGAGTGATATTGTACAAATGAAATGAGAGATAAACTGGGAGAAGAACCGGTTACAGTGTGCAAGAGAGATGCCTGCCTTTGTACAGACATGTAACGTCTGTACTAATATGGTGATGATAAGTCAGTAAAGAAATAACAAGACAGTCAAGTGGAAGGAATTGTGAAAGAGGAAGACGAAGTAAGACATGGGGAGAACTGGCAGAGACTGATCTCAAGGTTTTTGACCTTTCAGAACAGATGGAATGCAACAAATGGTGAAGCAGTGTGTTGGAATGGAACCGACCAATCCAGTGCGTGCAAGCATGGAAAAGATGACATAAATATGGTGATGAATGTGTAGGTGTGATTATAGGTGTAGGCATGGCAGTGTGGTAAGAAGCTGCTTCCAAACCACATGGTTCCAAGTTCAGACCTACAGCGTGGCACCTTGGGCAAGTGTCTTCTACTGTAGCCTCTAGCCAACTAAAGCTGTTAATTGTTGATGATGATGATGAAAACACATCTGAGCATTTGCATACAATAATACTAAGCATATATATTCCTTTACAAATTTATCATTAAATATATAGACTCCCAATCGTCTCAGCAACTCTGTGTTATTAATGATATATTATTGTTCTATTTCCAGCTGGAATTGGTGGGCGTTACATTCCCTTGGGTGTTTCCGGTTGTTCCGCTCTCTTTATGTCAGCTCTGTGCAGTGCCCTGCATCTACTCCATGGATTTAATGTGCTTGGTACAGGAGTTGTAGATGTAAGTAGCACTTGTCTTTATTGTTAACCATCAAACATGTAAAACCATCATGAGAACAGCCCACCTGTTACTGATCCTATGCTGGGAATCATTAAAACATAGGCTTCAGTTACAAATGAGCCACTGATATGCTCTTCGTGATAGAATAAGTACCAGGCTTAAAGGAATATTCTTCTAAGCCTGGTACTTATTCTATCAGTCAGTTTTGCCAAACCACTAAGTTTACAGTGACGTAAACAAACCAACACTGGTTATCAAGTGGTGGTGGTGGACAAACATAAAGACATACACACACACACATAATATATACACCAGGCTTCTTTCAGTTTCTGTCTACCAAGATTTTGGTCAGCCCGAAGCTATAGAAGAAGACACTTACCTTAGGTACCACATAGTGGGACCGAACCTGGAACCATGTAGTTGGGAAGCAAAATTCTTACCACACAGCCATGCCTGTGTGTATAGATACAAAAATAAAAGATTCCTCTCTTAATTTCTTTTATTTCTTTTTTTTTTGTTTTCTTGTAAATTATAATTTCAACACTAAAACTGTTTTCTAAATTATTTGTACTCCTCCAATAAATCTATTGTTTTTTTTACCATTTTTAGGTCTATGATGAAGATTTCACACAATACGCAGCTGCATTTTTTATATCTTTTGTTTTAACAGGTTTCCAGGTAATTAGAATTTTGTCTTTTATTGGCCTGCTTCACTTCCACACAGTGACATTTTGTCTACTATAACCCCCTGGGTTCACCAAAGTTGTGTGAGTGGATCTGGTAGACGGAAACTGAAAATAACCGTTCTGTGTGTGTGTGTGTGTGTATGTCCTAAAAGAAAAGAATTATTTCTTGTTCTTTCAAAAGATTATATAAGTCTTATGATGTCAGCAACAACTCTAACACACATACACACATGGTCTTCGTTACTTGATGATTTCACTAGTGCTGGTGGAAGACTCTTGCCCAAAAGTGCTGAAGAGTGAACTTTTAAACCACAGCCATGCCTTCACCTAATATACAGGGTGTCCCCCCACCAAAATTGACATCATTTCAGTGTCTAATAACATATCCAGTCCTCACTCAAATGATCTGAAATTTTAACAAAATTTGTAAAAAAAAACTAAGTTTGGATCAGACATGCCAGTAATAATGACAATGTGCTGTTGGAAGGTCACCACGTTCACCTGACTTGACCTCGTGTTTTTTTTCTATAAGGCTTTGTGAAAGGACTGGTCTATAAGCGACTTCTTCCTACAAGCTTAGGAGGAACTCAAATAGAGAATCACTGAGGTGCTGGAGAATATTATGCAAGACCTGTATGTCTAGCAGAAGCCAGACTACTGACTTGACGTGTGTCGTGTCACTGGCTGTGCACATATTAATCGTTTGTGAACCTTTGTGAAATTGGTTATAAAACCTACATTCCTCCAAATCTCTTGTTCAAATTTTGTTAAATAGATCTTCATACATGTACATACATATATACTATATACATATCTAATTTTACATTTTTCATTGTATTCATTTTTTAAATTTTTTTTCCAGATTTACCTAATGTTAGTTCCAGTAAAGAAGAAGACTGCCTTGGCTGGAGCAACTCTTGCCAGTATTTGTTTATGTCAACTATACGTCTGGGAGTACAAGAACAGTATTGTTGCTATATTATTCTATGTGGCTGTAGCTTCGTTCACAACATTTATTATCTGTACACGGAGGCTTGAAGAGAAACAGAAACAATACATGCTGTAGAATGTGTTGGCATGCAATATAGATTGTACACATTATATATGTACATGTTTAAATTATATATACATAGTTGCATATATATTTGTGTGTGTGTGTGTGCATGTGAATATATATATCATCATTTGGGACATGGATGTTAAAGGATGAAACATGATGCCAATGATATATATTCTCATGCACGTACACATATATGTAAACATATATATATATTCACACATATTGAGTTGACTGTGTGTATATATATATATATATATATATATATTGAGTTGACTGTGTATGTATGTATATATATATACATATATATATGTATAGTGTGTGTGTAAAAATGTATATTTAAAAATGTGTGTGTGTAAATATATATATGCACATGTATGTAACATATATGTGTATATATGTATATGTAAACATGTATAATTGTCTGTATACATACATATATATATGTGTGTGTGTGTGTGCATGTGTGAAATATATTTTTATTCAACTTTTCAGCTCATCTCTCATTACAAAAACAAAAAAAATAAATCATTTTGAATCAAAGACAAACATCGTCACATAACAAAGACTCACTTTTATCGAATGAGACACCAAATTACTTTTCGAAAAACTTTCATTGTCCGTTCTAACTCAGTGCCTATATTATCATGTTATCATGAGCACATATACAAACGTTTGTGCGTGTGTGGCAGCCACCAGCAATGTGGTTAAAGAGATGTCCACCTGACCAAGTTTGCGACCTCTTTCTTTCAATGTTTTTTTGCTGGGACCCCACTTCATCTAAATCTGCTACTTCCAATTTTCTCCTCTCCAATTTTTTTTTTTTTTTTGTTCCCTACCATTTCATCTCTCATACAGCTGTGGTATCGTCACTCCAAAAGAAACCTTCCTGTCTTTGAAATAAACTCAATATATTCTCTGTCAACAGAATTTGCTAACTTGTTTTTGACTTTTTATTTTGGAGAAAACCTTAGCATGACCTACGAATGGCTTTTTGAATATTTTAACTTTTTGCTTCTTCTTCCTTCAAAAAAAAAGCCCGTTGAGGGTTGGGCAGTCTTGCCAAAATGCTAGATTAAATGTAGTCTCTGTGCTGGGGATGGGGGGCAGTCTCGCCAAAGTGCTGGATTAAACGTAGGCCGTGGTGAAATGTCCCGTTTCAACTGTATAACCAATAAAAGCCGTAATGATTTAAATTATTATACGATTTTAATTTTCTCGAACTCGTTGCATCTTCCTTATTTATTTTTTTGCCTCAGAAGAACATTGTGTTCATATGTTAGTCAATTATTCCAGACTAAAAATTTAGAAACTACTTTTTATGCATAAATATTACATCGGGAGATCGTTTCACAATGACATTTGTCAAGGGAAATAACTTTAACATTAGTTATCTCCCTTAGTATGAAGTCCGAGCTATAGCTCGGGTTTTATTTGATCTGTTTCTCACCCGCACATGCGCATTACCTCTGTTATTTCCATGCTTCCTGAAACCCCCTAAAATTATTCCTGACGTTCTTACGCACTTTTTTTTCTCTTCCGAATGGCTCCTTTACTGTTCGCTATTCTGCCTTTCTTTGAGTACCAGCGCATGCACTCCTGGCTTTCTTCTTTTTCTAGACTTTCTGTCCCCTCTTACCTTTTTCTGACTAATTGTAGGGCAGCTGAGCACTGTATACAATTAAATCAATTATTATTATTAGTGACCTGGCATAACCGTTGGCGCATCAGATAAAAAACACTTTGTGACATTCCTTCTGGTTCCTCACATTCTGAGTTCAAATTCCACCCAGGTCAACTTTGCTCTTTATTCTTTCACGGACGATAAAATAAACACTGGTTGAGCACCGGGGTCGATGTAATCGACTTAAACCTTCCCCTAAAATTGCTGGCCTTGTGCTAAAATTAAAACTATTGAGTGAGAGAGAGCTGCACATGCCATCAAAGTGATGCTGGGGTACAAATATACAAAGCCCAGTATACGCAACATGACAACCAGTCTAATAGGAGTACACCAGGCCTGATAGCATCACAACCATACGCGTGTGACATGGTGATCTCATATGACGATAAACAGTGCATGAATTTTCTTCAGGTCAAGTAGCCCATCCTGTTCAAAAGGTCCCTGAATAAGAGTTGTTTAAGGAAACACCCATGTTTCCAGAGGTGAATTATTCAAACCCCAAAGAATTCTTCTTAACACATGGCTATGGTGCTCCCCCACTACTCCTGCCTGTGATCAGCGATGCACATATCAGCCACTGAGGGTCTGCTCAAGCAAGGTTAACTCGGGGTTAAACAACAACAAATATCGAAAGTAACAAATAAGTGAACAACTTTTTTTTTGTTTTATTATAATTATTTTATTTTTTTACAAAGGAATTTTCAATATATATCATTATTATTATTATTATTATTATATCATTTACACACAACAGACTAGACTGTTGGAAAAAATTCCTAACATCAGGCTACAACAAGTAACCTTATTATTATTATTATTATTATTATTATTTCTAGTTTTACCAAAAACTGAATGACTGAACCTAACATTCCTGGCAAATAACATATATTAATTTGCTGTTTTAATTGCATTTAAACTTTGTAGGGTATTAATAATAATTGTAATAATAATAATAATAATAATAAACACAGTGACAATATTTGTATTTTCTGACAGATATCTTGAGAAGATTACAGAATCAGAAGAATAAAGAGTTCAACCGACCAATGGTATGTAGAATTACAAAATCCAAACTAAAAATCAAAAACCTTCACCTCCTCCATTTCCATAATAATGGTTTCGAATTTTGGCACAAGGCCAGTAATTTCAAGGGAGGGGGGGGGTAAGTCGATTACATCGACCCCAGTGTTCAACTGGTACTTATTTTATCAACCCTGAAAGGATGAAAGGAAAAGTTGACCTTGGTAGGATTTGAACTCAGAATGTAAAGATTATTGAAATGCTGCTGAGCATTTAGCCCTGTGCAGTATGGATTCTGCCAGCTTCCTACCCTAATTAATATAAGTAATATTAATAATTCTTGTTAGCTTAATTGGTAATTTTACTTTCTCATTCAGTCCACAACAGTTCTATTTCAATCAACTAAGCCAGACCATTTTCAGAAGACACATAGACCATCTTAAAGGGAATATCTACGAAGGTTAATAAACCTGCATAAAAGCTGGTCTTTAAGTCTTTGGTTGCTATATTTCCAATGAAAAACACTGACGTTTTCATAACTGTCATTTATTATCATCAAGAATTTGGTAAAATAACTAATTCGGATATTCTTATGCGAGCTGGAAATTAAAATATAATTTAAGTTCTTAAATAAAATTAATATAAATGAGCTTAAATTTAAACTTTATAACAGATTTTTTTTTTTCACCAAAACAATTCAAGATTATATACATGTGTTTGAAAATAATCACAAGCATGTGGTTATAGGCAAGCCACATGAGTGTATATGTACATATTTATACAAGCCTTTATGTGCATGCATACACACATACACATATATACACACATATATATCTATACATATATATATATATACATAAATACACACACACACATATATATATATACACATAGATATATATCTATGCATTTATATATGTATATATATATCTATATATATATATATGTATATGTGTGTGTGTGTGTGTATACATATATATATATATATATATATATATACACATATATATAGAGAGAGGTAGACATATGCACACACACATATATGTATGCTTCTGGACGTATGCAACAGATGTCCCACAATTAGAACAGCATTTAACTGTTTAATTAACAATCTTTAAATTAAATGCCATCTTCGATGCGGGACACCATGCTTCTAGCATGAGCTAATGCATATTTATGTGTATATGTGTGTGTATGTGTACATGTGTAATAAAGTTTAAACGTTCGTTATTTCAGGTAAATGAATACTTATTTACATTACTCCAAAAGTCAAGTCCATGGCTGTTGTTGTGGTTGTTGTTGTTGTTATTGGCGGTGGTGGTGGGAGGGAGGGGATAAAATAAAGAAAGATAACAAAAATAAGTGCTCGGATGATGAAGATTTCTTGGAATATTGATTCAAACTGGATTTAGGGATGTTCACGCAATATTTAATGTTATTCAATGGTAAAACCTCCAGGTGGTGTTTTGTTCTCAGTCAGGCTGAAAAAAATATATATATGTATAATAAATGTTATATATGTATGTATATTAATGCATATTCTTTTACCTGTTTTAATCATTTGACAGTGGCCATGCTGGAGCACCGCCTTTAGTCGAACAAATCCACCCCAGGGCTTAAGCTTTGTAAGCCTAGTACTTATTCTATTAGTCCCTTCTGCCGAACTTCTAAGTTACGGATGTAAACACACCAGCATCAGTTGTCAAGCGATGGTGGGGGGACAAAAACAGACACACAAATACATACATATATATATATATATATATATATATA
>NC_068998.1:6818200-6821668 GCF_001194135.2 Octopus bimaculoides | reverse complement strand
ATATATATATATATATATATATATATATATATACATACACACGACAGGCTTTTTTCAGTTTCCGTCTGCCAAATCCACTCACAAGGCTTTGGTCAGCCCAAGGTGGTAGTAGAAGATGCTTGCACAATGTTACATGCAGTGGGACTGAACCCGGAACCATGTGGTTGGGAAGGAAGCTACTTACCATACATATCTTGTGTAAAAGATAGGAGACCTAGGAGCTTAGGCTAAGCAAAGATCTAGAAAATTGGAAGTTTTCTCGCAAACATGAATGGTTAAATATTGAAAGTGTCCTGCAAAGATGAATGATTCTTAAATCGGAATGATTCTATCTCAAAGGCTTCCTGCAAATATGACTCATGTTGTCTTGAAGTTTCCCTGCAAACAAGAATGTCTCGAACTGGAAGTTTTCCTGTAAACATGAATGTTTTCTAACTGGATGATTCCTTAGCAAACACAAATGGTTCACATGAGATATAGCTTCTGAAAATATGAATGGCCCCACGTGGAATTTTCTAAGACCAAAGATAAATCTAGAGCAGGTACAGTATAACAATGGTACACTAAATGTATGTCACACTTGTGAAAATCCTGATATCTTTCTAGAAATAACACCTGAAAATATGAATGGCCTTGGGCAAAAGTTCGTAAGACTAATAATAAATCTAAGACTAATCATAAAGTGCAGATGGTGTTGTGCTGAAGAAATGTCACACTTGCAAAAATTGTGAAATGGTGAAATAGTGACAGCAGTAATAAATTTATTTATGTAATGTTAGAAGGGGACAAACTTGATAAGTCAGTTTTTTTGCATTAGTGGAAGCATCTGTTACTCTGTTGCATATATTGGAAGAAGCATCTAAGTGGAATCTATTTTCTGTGGAGTGTATAAGATGAAGAAGGGAAGGAAATAAAAGAAAATATATTTAATGTAAAAAAACAAAAAAAAAACAAATGAAAAACAAGAAAGGTAAGAATAAAAAACAAAACTAAAACGTGAATTCACTATAAAAATTATTTTTAGATGTTGGATGACTTACCAAAGTTTTGTATGGATTATTATCTGATAAAATATAGGAAACAGAAAAAAAAAAAAAAGAAAAACAAAATGAGTGTCTATATCAAAATTAGAATAAATACAAATTTACATAAGCATGTTTGTGTGTGCGTGTGTATACATATATATATATATATATATGGGGGGGGTTGCATAATGCACATACATTATATATATAGATATATGTAATATGCACATACATTTATATATGTGTGTGTGTACATATGCATTGTGTTACTGCAGTTTTGCAGTGTTTTAAAACTGTTTTTAGATGCTCTTTGAATAGTTGAAGATTTTTGTAACCCATACACATAGTATTTTAAACAGATTGTGTAAGTACATGTTTGAAAAATGAACTTCTTAATTACACGAAACTATTGAACTTTACACAATCTATTTGATCAAGCAGACCTATAATCATAATCAAAGGTGTTCTTTCTCATCATTTAAAAAATTTCTTTCAAACATCAATCTTTTCTTTTTTTTAAAACACTACAGAAATACTTAATGAAGATTTGACAGCTATTTTTAGCAGGCCAAATAGCCACATATAGGCTCTCTTGCTGGCTTGGTGATATGGTTATTGTGGTTTAGCTGCAGTTCAGCTTATACTGAGTTTCTTGTAATGAAAGGCATTGCAGCCATGACCAGTCCATCTTTTTTTTTCGTTCACACAATATATCAAGGACTCCTGTTTCTTTTCTTTCTTTATAAGATGATGTTGTTGTTGGCACTCCATTGCTTACGACGTCGAGGGTTCCAGTTGAGACGATCAACAGAACAGCCTGCTCGTGAAATTAACATGCAACTGGCTGAGTACTCCACAGACATGTGTACCCTTAACGTAGTCCTCGGGGAGATTCAGCGTGACACAGAGTGTAACAAGGCTGGCCCCTTTAAAATACAGGTACAACAGGAACAGGAAGAAAGAGTGAGAGAAAGTTGTGGTGAAAGAGTACAGCAGGGTTCGCCACCATTCCCTGCCGGAGCCTTGTGGAACTTTAGGTGTTTTCGCTCAATAAACACTCACAACGCCAAGTCTGGGAATCGAAACCGCGATCCTACGATCGCAAGTCTGCTGCCCTAACTACTGGGCCATTGCACCTCCACATAAGATGATAGAGCAGGATAAATGAGCAGCAGCTGCTATTTCTAGAAATTTAACAGAGCATGTAATGAATGTGTAATTGTCTTGTACCTAGTATTAGTTTGATGAGGCTGCAAATTTAGAGATTTGCAGACAAATTTTTATATGTGTTTGCACACGTAGTTTCTGCTGTTGAATCCAATAACCTTCTTCATCCCAAATGCTATTTTCTGCTACTCTGAGTTTAGAAAATGATGGCCATAAAAATATTCTGTTGTTTCAGTAAAAACCAAAAACAAAATTACTCTTTGAAGGATTGCACAGGTTTCTTGATTAATTACCAATGAAATATTAATTAAAGGTAGCTCAGATTTTTCTACTGAAAAATAGAATCTTGACAACAAGGGCCCTATTAACCCTTTCGCATTCATTACCTTGTAACTTTGAGATTTTGATGGTATGACTGTTGATTTTTTAGAATGACATTGTAGGGTAGGTGTGAGATGCCAGATCTGGTCAGTTTTGGACATAAAAACACTATAGAGTATTTGGGCCAGATATGGGCAGTTTGAATGCTCAAGGGTTAAGTACTCTTTTATACTTTAACATGGATTGGTTTCAGCTACTGGACTCTAGCTAAACTAGAACACATCATTTTCTGGGATACAATTATACCACCACCTCCCTCTCTCCCAGAAATTATTATATAATAAAATTATTATATTTATGCACTGGAACTCATTTTGTTAACATCAGAAGGATGAAAAGAACAAGCCAACCAGGGCAGAAATTGAACTTAGAACACAATAAAATACCACAAGTCTTTTTCTCTGACACTCCTGATTTTGTCAACCATCTGTCGATTTCATACTCAATGAATCACCATGAAACACACTGGTTTGACAGCAGTCCAGCTACTTCCTTAAGAAAAATATTATTTAAATTGTAACAGTTTAGAAACTTCTAGATAAGAAATAAATTATTTTTAACAGTTGAACTTGAAATAGACAAAGTTATAAATAGACAAAGAATAGAAGTTAGGTGGTAGTAGCTAATGGGGCCCACCTCCAATGACACACAAATAGTGAGCGGTGTTCTGCAAGGCACTGTTTTGGGACCACTACTGTTCATAATGGCCCTCTCAGATATGCCCTCAGCCATACAGAGAGCCACAATCACAAGTCATGCAGATGTGCATGATATATATATATATGCACTACACTCTCTGAGTGGTTGGCGTTAGGAAGGGCATCCAGCTGTAGAAACTCTGCCAAATCAGACTGGAGCCTGGTGTTGCCATCCGGTTTCACCAGTCCTCAGTCAA
>NC_068998.1:6816836-6818190 GCF_001194135.2 Octopus bimaculoides | reverse complement strand
CTGGAGCCTGGTGTTGCCATCCGGTTTCACCAGTCCTCAGTCAAATCGTCCAACCCATGCTAGCATGGAAAGCGGACGTTAAACGATGATGATGATGATGATGATGCGTATATGTATATATATAATAATAATATTAGGGATAAAAATCCAAATTTACATATGTATATATATAGATATATATATATGTATATATATATATATATATTCTTTTGTTTGTTTCAGTCATTTGACTACAGCCATGCTGGAGCACTGCCTTTAGTCTAACAAATCGACCCCAGGACTTATTCTTTCCATCGACCAAATCCACTCACAAGGCTTTGGTCGGCCTGAATCCGTAACTATGTGGTTGGTAAGCAAGTTACTTACCACACAGACATTTTGAATTTAGTTCATGGACCCCAGTACTACCTTTGCAAACCACCTGGGGACCACTGACCCCAGGTTGGGAACCGCTGCTTTAATGTAATGCTTAGTAAGTCTGTCATATTCACATAAGATGTGGGTTCAATTTCCATGGTCTCTGAAATTTTACCACTCAAGGTCTTTTGTTTTTTTAACTCTATATTCTAAACACTTATTTATCTACTTCAAGTTCCACCATTAAAAATAATTTAATTTATTCTTTAAAAATAAAAAATACTTATATTAAGGAAAATGTCAAATGTCTCAAAATAACCTTGAACCAGGGTTCTATGATCTATCCATTAAGAAAAGAAACTTTTTCAAAAAAAAAAAAAAAAAAAAAAGCCAAAGTTTGTTTTTTCTGTTGTTTTTGCGTTTTCATTCTCATTTTTTTTTTTTTTGAAATGAAATGTTTTTTAATACAATTTTACATGAGGTTTTATTACAATAATTTAATCTTGACCATTGCAATTATTGAGGGAAATTCATCTAAATTCAATTCAGCAGGAATGATTTTTTTTTTTCTTCTTTATCTCTTAAGAAATTTCTTCAAATGGAATGAGGAAAAATAAAAAAAAAATTTCCCTGTTTTTGGTTTTTTTTTTCTCCATTTTTGTAATTTTTATTTATTTAAGTTTTTGAACACATATACACACATACTCGCACACACACACACATATACATACACACATGCGTGATTGCACGCCTTACCACAACTTGACTGAATTCAAACATGAAGGTTTCGTTAATAATGGAAAAAAGGGAAAACAGAAGAACAATACATTAAGAAAATCCCATTCTATGCATATATATATATATTATATACAGGTACATATGTACATATATACACATAAGTACACATACACACACACACACATATATATATATATATATATATATATATACATATATATATGTATATACATATATATATGTATATACATATATATAT
>NC_068998.1:6812724-6815680 GCF_001194135.2 Octopus bimaculoides | reverse complement strand
TAAACGATGATGATGATGATGATGATATACATATATATGTATATATATGTATATATATATGTATATATATATATGTATTATGTAAGTATGTATATATATATATTTGTGTGTGTGTGTGTGTGTACATATATATATATTAGTAATTATTTATACACAAATAAAAACAATCTTGAAAAAAAGTAATGGTTGAAAGATTAAAGGAAAAAACACAAGAAAACAGAGCATCCTTAGAATATAATGGTTTCTTCTTCAAGATGTGAAAACAGTAAATAAAAAAAATGAAAAAAAAAATGAAGGGAAAAAATAATAAAAGGAATGAATTAAATTAATAATAATGTTTTAAAGAAAATGTCACATAGTTTGAAATATTGTCTTTGGATGTGTGTGAGATAGAGGGATAATTAAGGAAACATTAATCTATTATGTAATTAGCATTCGGAAAGTGAGGGTGGAGGTGAAACAAAAACGAAAATTTTAAAAACAAAAACAAAACGAAACAAAACAAACAAAAAAAAATTAACCTTTCTAAAATGATATCATACATGCGTTATGATTTCAATTGTAATATCTTAATGGGATATGATATTAAACATCATAAGCGCTAAATAGGAACGAGGGTAAAAAGCAACATGATTACTTGACGGAACTCAAATAATGTATCTATCTCTTATCAATATAACCTAATGGCCGGCCCTCCATAGTACAACTGGTAAATCAGTTACCCAGTAAATGAGAGATATGCAGTTTGAGTCCTGTCTATGTGCCATTTGCTCTTTTTTTTTTTTTTTTGCTTCTAAAATTGGTACCTATAATGTCTAATAATAACTTAGTATTACCTGGAATTAGCCATTTTACAGCTACATATGCTGTTACCAAATTGTAGTCCTTTTTTTTTTTTTAACATTTTTTTCTTATGAAATTAATCAACATTCTTTAAAATTCAAACTGGGTTTTTTTTTTCTGTATTTCATTACCTGTTTTGCAACTGTTTTTCTGTTGAAATATGTTGCTTTGTTTCAATTCTTTTGGAAAATAATAAAGAATTTAGTAAAATCACTTTGTTCTTATTAACATGATGTTTGAAACATAACTTTGCATAAAATCTTAATGGAAGATTTTAATTCAGATAATTTCAAATCAGAAATTTCGTTAACATAGAACCAAGAGTAGGGAGGGGTCACGGGGAATTGTGTCAAAAGGGTTCAGCTACTTTGTGATGGGCAGGATATAAGAAAAACATT
Source organism: Octopus bimaculoides (assembly GCF_001194135.2). NCBI lineage: Eukaryota > Metazoa > Mollusca > Cephalopoda > Octopoda > Octopodidae > Octopus > Octopus bimaculoides. The sequence continues at coordinate 6,814,439 of NC_068998.1, read as the reverse complement.
TTCTTGAAGAAGTTTATTCAGGAGGGACATAATACTCAACAGCTGACCCCTATTATTTTTTTTCTTCCCACCCTTCCTGCCAAGCAATACTTCCCATCTCACATGTGATTAATATGTAAAGCCAGCAACAAATTATAATCACCAGAAGGCTTTTCGATTAATCTCTGCAAGAGCAATAGTTTCAGTAACATGGGATCAAGCTAGCTGTTAATTAACTGAAACCATCCAATGCCATAAGTGGAGTGCATGACATAGTGGTTAGGGTGTTGGACTCATGATTGTAAGATTGTGGTTTCGATTCCTGGACTGGGTGATGTGTTGTGTCCCTGAGCAAAACACTTTATTTCACGTTGCTTCAGTCCACTTAGCTGGCAAAAATAGGTCATCCTGTGATGGACTGACATCTTGTCCAGGTGGGGAATATATACATCGTGGAAACCAGGATATTGTCCCTTATGAGTCTCTACGACTCGAGAAGGTAACTAAGAAGATCTAATTCCCTAGATCCTTAAATATTTACTTCATAGTTCATCGTGCAACTGAAGGACAACAGGTGGATAATCAGGGTGACAGAATGGATGCCAAGGCAATGGATAAGATCAATAAGCTGACCAAAGACAAGATGGCAAAATGATCTCACCTACTATCTTTGGCCTACATGATCATGACTAGCCATAGATGGACAAAAGTGGAAGGAGTCCAGTGAGTTCTTCCTTCAGGAGTGATGAATCCCTGGATAAAATAAGTCCAGGAAAGATACCAGCTTGCCTGAGATTACCCATGGTTCTCTGATACAAACTTCCTCTTTTAAAGTAGTCTGTATTAAAACCTTCCACCAAAAATTCCATGCTAATCTATGTTCCTAACACCAGATTAATAGTTGTTTCTAAAATATATACAAAGCTAAAAATTTTGCAAGGAGGGTGGGATTTAATTGATTAAATCAGGGGTCCTAGTGCTGGGCTGGAACTTTATTTTATCAACACTGAAAGGATGACTGGCAAAGCTTAACATGGCAGGATTTGAACACAGAATGTAAAGAGCTGGAAGAAAATATTTTTAGGCCTTTCATCTATCACACTAATGCTTCCGCCAATCCAAAGCTCTTGAAAACATGAGATAAAATAATGATAGGGTTGTTTTACTAAATTCTTCATTAGTTTCAAATTCAACTGAAACAAAGGCAGCGGTATTTCAACAGGAATATTGTGACAAAATGCTGGCAGTAATGGTTAGAGTACAAAACTAATATCCAAAAGAACAACACAGTAAAATAGCCTGTTTAAATATGTGACAAATTTAAATATCTACCATCGAAGTAACACAAGAGTTCAATTAACTCATTGTCATCGTTTATCAATGGTTTGTTTAAAGTCAAATGTTTTATTTTCGCTTTTTATTTTTATTTTCATGCTGTTATGAATTACATAAGTAAACTGAAAAAAAAAATATTAAAAAAAAAACCAAAACAATGAACAAACATAAAAACAAGCAGACACAAAAACAGCCAACCACACAAACATTAATTTCTGATTTCTTTTATGTCGGTTTCATTAGACACTTTAACATCTTGTCTGGTTACAAACTTAAAACAAAACAATTCTCTGTCTTACTTAGTCAACTTCTAAAAGCCTATGGGGTATGGAAAGATGATGAAATTCAGATGGTAGCAGTGCGTTTCAATCAGCAGTGTCTCATATATATATATATATATA
>NC_068998.1:6807082-6811668 GCF_001194135.2 Octopus bimaculoides | reverse complement strand
ATATATATATATATATATATATATATATATATATATATAACTTTGGAGAAACTGTTAAGCAACAATATCTCATCACAGAAGAACTGTCACTATCACACACATGCACACACACACATGCACACACACACATGCACACATTTATATACAAGTGAGTTTCTACATGGTCACTAGACCTGCTAGAAATAACACCCAAACCTCCCTTGAATCACACCTTACCATCTGAAACAAGAGAAAGGATAGAGATATCAGTCTTGCAGGTGTGTGGTCTTTGATCACAGATCAGCTCAGTTAGACCAGACCTGAATCTAAATAACAGCAATATAAAGCTTGATTAAAAAGGGGATATTTTCTCTGTGAATAATATAAGAAATGGGGTCGGGGAAAGAAAGAAAATATAAATAAAAAATAAAACATTTTTCACCCTTGAGCTAGCTCTCCGGCTCTAATTTTTTTTTTTTTTGTGCCAAACTATAGGAATACCACCAATGTGGATCACTCAATCTTCTAGAAATGACAGCTAGATATCCCGCATAATCACATTCTACCACTATTGGAAAAAAAAACAAAATTGAAAAAAAAAAAAATGAAAAAAACAAAGCAAAAGGTATCAAGACATATGCATCCAGGATACATTATACTTTAAACAAAGACGGGATGATCACAGCTTGAATGTAACTGATCCTAGGTCTACTCAATCAAGGCCTGACCTTGGTCGGACTCAACAACCACGACAAGTACTATGTAACAGAATAGGAATAACCTTGAATTCTATAACATGTTTAGATTTCCAGCCAGGTATTTTTCCCAGGAAACCAAAATTGTTCATGGAAAATGAATACAGAGATCAGCACAAAGGCCCTAAACCTAATCCCGTGGATGATCTTAATTCAGATTAGAACCCCTTCATTTGCATTTGTTTATTATAGCAAGTTTAAGCACAAACATTAGATTAATAGATTTTTGGGGGGGGGTGTATAATTTTACAATATTGAGCTTAATTCTGCTGCGTGGATGTGATGTCTTGCCTTGCTTCAATAATCTATACCGCAGTTACTAATCATACACACACAAATATATATATATATATACACACACATATATGCACAGACATACATATGTATATATACACACACACACACATATATATATACACATATATAAACATACACACATATACAAAGCTATAAACATCTGCACTTACACATATATACCGATGCAAACATTTATTCACATATACATTCAAGGTGTAAAACCACCATGACCTCCAGATCGATAGCTGATGAAGGGCGACCTCTGTTTATGCCCTTTTTTTTTGTTTTGGTCTTGCTTCTTATTTTCGTTGTCCTCCATGTCTATTTTCTCCCCCCCACCACCACCACTGCCACCAACACACACCCTACTTGGCAATACATCCAGCAAGGAGTACGTTTCAGTTTACAATTTCTCATTCCCCACCCCTCTCTCTCTCTCTCTCTCCCTCCCAGTTTCTACGTACTAAGAGTTACTACTATATTCGTTTCAAATTTTGGCACAAGGCCAGCGAGTCCGTGGGAGGTGGTTAAATCAGTTACATCGACCCCAGTGTTTAACTGGTACTTATTTTTATCGACCCTGAAAGGATGACAGGCAAAGTCAACCATAGCAGAATTTGAACTCAGAACGTAAAGATGGACGAAATGCCACTAAGCATTTTGCCCAGTGTGCTAACGATTCTGCCAGCTCACCACCCTAAGGGTTACTACTATATTGAGGATTGTAATGCAGTATATCAATGCGAATCAAGAATATGTTAGGGAGAAGCATGTATGATATTACAGTAGTGTACTTGCCTTCACTAACACTAAGTAAAAGAGACATGGAAATGCTACAGCAACCGGTTGCTCAATGGAGAGAATGCATAGGAGAGAGTGAAATCTACTCTGAGCAGATCCAAAAGAAAGGGCAGTTATTAAAGTTGACAATTAGACTGTTAAAAGCATGATTAGGGATATGAAAGCTAGTAAACAGCTGAACTGTTAAGGGGGAATCGCTGAGATACTGAAAATATCCAGTGAAGTAGAACACATGCGAGTCAATGAGTCAATCAGGTACAGAGAATTGTTCCATGCAATGACTGGAATGGTATTATCCTCACACCTGGAGGTCAAACGAGATGTGTTAAAAAGAAGCGACAGCAGAAGCATTAAACTGACGGAGTATATGAAGAAAATGACAGAAAAGAGGGCACAACAGATTAGAAAGCCAGGCTGCCTGTGGGGCGCTCCTGTATGCTGATGATCAAATTCTCATAGCTAAACCTGAAAGAATTTGAGAAGAAATTTCAAATGTTTAACCCTTTAGTATTCAGATTTCTTTGTCAATGTCAAATGTAAAGCTTATTTATTCACATTGTTTTGAATTACTCGTGCATTATCTTGTAGCTTCCCGATTTCATTGGTGTATTTGTATAGTTTTAGAACAACATGGTAGGGTAGGTGCGAGAGGTTGAATCAAGTCAGTTTAAACATAAAACAGGTAGAATATGGCTGAATTAAATGCCAAAGGGTTAAGCAAAGTATAACATTGAGAAATCTCAAAGTGAACCCAGCAAAGACAAAAGCTCTGGTTAGCAGAAAAGACGACACAACTCTACTATCATCAAAGGTGGTCATGATCAGAACACAGGAAAGGAGTAAATAGTGGGTAGGAACTTTGTATTTTGTACTATATGTAAACTATGGGTGTACCAGAGATTGAGTGAGATCACAGGTAGACTGATAGAGAAGAAAGACTTTGTGTACGGCAGGCACACGGTTAGCAGCCAGTATACTCATGAAATGAATTCTTTCAAACACCTGGAAGGGTCTCAGGCATTAGTTATTAGCTTCTGTTACCTTGATGATTTAATCAGCAGTGGAGGCAAGAAATTTCTAGACGCACTGAAGCTGGAGTATGAAAAACATGGCAAAAGTTCAGGGAGGTTTTTATATCTGCTGGCAATATAGGGATTCTTTCTCTGGATGAAAGGCAGCTTGTATGATGCTTGTGTTATAAAGTGGGATGTGACTATTGGAGCAAAAAGAGGGCTCTGAATGCAGTGGATGTGTAAAGATTGAAAGGAAATGAAGCGAGCATGTTTCATTTGTGAATAAACTGAGAGGAAAAAACCCTGGGTAGAAGGGGAATCAGATGTAGAGTATAAGAGGGGCGACAATGTTGGTGAAGACATGACATTTAAGGAGGTTGACAGCTGAGTCAAGAAGCACCGAGCAATTCAAGTGGAAGGAATCCGTGTTACAGGAAGATAGAAAAGACATAGGAAGATGTAAAAAAGCTCATTTCAAGGGAACTGAGCTTTTTGAAGATGATAAAGGGCAGCAATAAAGGGTGAGATGCTGTGCTTGAGAACACCTGTCCAACCCATGCAAGCAAGGAAGAGTGAATGTAAAAATGACAATGCTTCATGTATCAATGCACACACACACACATCAGTAAATACTCATACAAAAAAAGCATAATATATCATTAGTAAAATTAGAGTTAGAAATTTAGAAAAACAAAACAACTGAAAATATATTGTATCAAAGTCTCGTGTATTAAATAAACAATTTAAAAGAAGAAAAAATTATGGAATTAAAATTAACAAGCAAGTAAACACAGAAACACTCATTAATGGTGTTAATTACAAACATTAAAATCCCCAACCAACAAGATTAGGCATTGATATTATTTGCAGTTATACAAATACCATATATATATATATATATGTATATATATATATATATGTGTGTGTGTGTGTGTATATTCACTCCCATATATACAATATTATATACATATTTATTATATCAAAGTTGTTAGTCTGATAGTCTGCTCTGAGTTTTTATCCTTAGCTGGGTTGTTCAGTCATGTATATAGCCCAGCTAAGAGTAAAACTCAGAGTAGACTATCAACTTTGACAAAATAAGCATGCTGAGTTTCATACCAGATCACGTTAGCGCTATGTAAAATATATAATTCATACTTCATACTACTGTCACATGACCATACACTATACATACTCACATATACACATACACACACGTGTGTGCGTGTGCGTGTTGAACACTAGTTGTGAGTCACCAATAAATCAATTTCTCTGGGTGAGTGTGCATGCATGGCAATGTATCGATGTATTGTTCAGTCCATCATCAATAAGCTCATCATCTCAGCAGTCTGTTCGGTTTGACGACGATGATGATGATGATGGGCTGAGCAAAGTAAACCGATGTTGGTTACTATTGGTTGTAGCGATTATGTATGCCATGAGAAAGAAAGAGAGCAGAAGGGAAGGAAAACAATTTTTTCGTGAATTTGAAGGTGGATGGGGTTTTTTTTTATATATTACATTTTCATGAAAGATATATATATATATATATAGGTGCAGGAGTGGCTGTGTGGTAAGTAGCTTGCTTACCAATCACATGGTCCTGGGTTCAGTCCCACTGCGTGGCACCTTGGGTAAGTGTCTTCTACTATAGCCTCAGGCCAACTAAAGCCTTGTAAGTGGATTTGATTTGGTAGACGGAAACTGAAAGAAGCCCGTGGTATATATATATATATATATATAT
>NC_068998.1:6805317-6806866 GCF_001194135.2 Octopus bimaculoides | reverse complement strand
AAAGAATAACAGAATATATATATATATATATATATATATATATATATATATATATATATATATATGAAAGCTAGTAAACAGCTGAACCGGACACTGCTTGTATGCTGGTGAGTCTCATTTACAGCTATCACATCATATCAAGATGAGGAGGCACAATCATATACAATTGCAGACACACACATACAAATGGTGAAATAAACCATTATTATTATATCTTATTTTTGTCAGACCTTGTGGCTTATAAAGAAAGGATCATTATTATTATTATTATTAATAGTAGTAGTAGTAGTATTGTTGTCTGTTATTTAGACATAGTGTTTCTAGAACTACATTATACAAAGCATCATTTCTCTTTCAAGACAGTACGATGGAAATTTGAGGGAGATTTGGCTATTATTTCTAGCAAGTTGAGCAACCTCATTAGCTCATCAATAAACATTAACTATTGTTAGTATAATTATAATAATAATAATTATTATTATGAGTTGTTATTAAAAAAATGTTTTTGCTATTTTTCCTGATATAGGCACAAGGCCTGAAATATGGATGAGGGGAGTTCTCAATCATATTGACCCCAGTACTTGACTGGTACTTAATTTATTGACCCCCGACTGATCACAAAATATCTCAGGACATCCAAAAACACAAAATAAATTCTTATGGCTTAAAAGAATTACATTAAAATTGCTGCTGCAATTATTATTTTAATTATTACTATTATTATTAATATTATTATAATTACTATTATTATTATCATTGATACTATTACTATTATTATTTTATAAGGGCAGTGGAATGATAGAATTATTGTAGGGCTTAATTGAAAAAAGCTAGAATGAGAGAAGACGGCCAGCATGAGATGAACTGGAGTGAAGGCAGAGACTTTACTCAGGAAAAGCTGAAATGAGGGGAAAAAGAGAAAGGAAAGACTGCTTACTTGGGAAGAACTGGAATGAGGGAGGCAGGCTTATTTGAGAATTGGAGGAAGATAAAAAAAAAGAGGCTTGGAGAAAGTAGATAGTCAATGAAATCAGTCCCTAGAATAGAGGTACTTAACTGGTACATTATTTCCTTAACTCCAAAAGCATGTAAGGCAAAGTTGATTTCGGTGGGATTCTGACTCAAAACATATAAAGAGCGATAATAGAATAACACAAGGTATTTTCTCCGATGCTCCAGTGATTCTGCAAGCCCAGTGCCCTTAAACAGTAAAGAGAAGCACAAGACTAGAAATTTGAGGCGGAGGGGAACAGTCAATGACGCTGACCCTTGTGCCCCAGAAAGATGACAGGCAAAATTTAGCTCAGGAGGATCCTGAACCAAGTAATGCTGAAAACAGGAACTAATACTCTAAAGTAATTTTTCTAAGGTTCTAATGACTGCCAAACCCTTAATAATAATAATAATAATAATAATAATAACAATAATAATAACAATAATAATAACACAAAAGATAGTGCTCATGGGAACCGCCCATATCCTACGTAAAATACTGTCTATGTGATCTCAAATTTTAAAGCAAACATAATTTTCTTATGGTTTCTTAAAC
>NC_068998.1:6801498-6804296 GCF_001194135.2 Octopus bimaculoides | reverse complement strand
ATATATATATATATATATATATATATATATATATATATATACATATATACATGCATATGTACAAATATACAAACTCACATGCACGCACACTCAAGCATATATGTGTATATGTTTCACTTGTTTGTCAATTGACTAGATCTGAGACTATATATTGAAACTGGTCACCGACAGTTGTTCTTCAAATGCAGTAGAACTGTCAGGTGACCTTATTGTATAATTGCAACAAAAACGTTCTGATGTTTCATAACAGATTGCCCAAATTAAGAAATAAATAAAATATACATATATATCAGTCATTTGTGAGTGATATATATCCCCAACAGTCAAAATTATTCTTCAATAACAAGTGTCTCACACACAGACACACACACACAAGTATGCATGCTTCATGTTTCATTAAATGTGCAACTATATTCAATTTAACTTTTGCTTATTTTATAGGTTCCATATTTTCTTATTACTATTTCACAGTTCCTAAATCCATATCCAAATTTTTAAGATCTTCACAGACTCATTACCAAGACCTGAAATGAAAATATCTAGCATCTGTGTTGGTTCCTTATACACTGATTGAAGAAATAACACAAACATTAGATATTTTCATTTCAATTCTTGGTGATGCGACTGAAATTCTAGAAACCTCATAAATGAATTTAGGAAAAACTGTAAATAAAATTAATAAAATATGTAAAGAAAAGAAAATAAAATAAAAATGATAAAATTTGAACATAGTTGTTTATTTAATGAAACATGCATAAAAGAAAATCTATTCCCCATATATACATATATATATATACACACACACATATATATATATATATATATATATATATATATATATATATATATATATATATATATATATATATATATATATACTTATACTCTATCAATTGAGTGTTCTTATCTTTATACATGTTACACTCATATTTGTTTTGTATACACACAGACACACACACACACACACACAAATTGAAGTATGAGTATTTTATGAGTTTATGAGTAAGCAGGAGAAGGGAAAGTGTTACTAGGACGAAAACATATTCATGGATAATGAAATTGTTCCACACACACACACACAAACTCACACATACACATGCACGCACATATATACTCCTCCATTTTCATGCGTTTTCTTCATCCATTATAATGGACAAACAAAAATGTAGACAAAACAGACAAAAAAAAATAATAATAAAAATAAAACAAACAAAAACAATTATATAAACAGTTTCTGGCTGTGGGTAAGGAATTGCTGCTGCTACTTCCAAATGTGCCATTATTGCCATGACATGGTAAATAATTAATTAGTAATTGGTGTGATTTTCTTTTGGGGGTTTTCTTATTTTTGTTGTCTTTTTTTTGTTTTTGTTTTTGCAAGTTAAGGAACAATTATATTGAGTGAGAGAAAGAGAGAGGGAGGAATTAGCTGGCAGTTGTAGTTTTTCCTTTTTTTGTTTTTCTTTTGCTTATGTGTTCATGTGTGGGTGTTTGTGTGTGCGTATGTGCGTGTGTGTGTGTGTGTGCATGTGTGTAGAAAGAAAAGGGTTTAAATTAGACTTGGTCACCATGGGAACCGGGCAGATTGATGCGCAGGCTTAACTGGTGGTGGTTACTTTCCCCAAGTCCAAGGTCTCCGCTTGTTGCATCATCTTCCAAGTTAATCTGTCAGAAAGAAAGCATAAAATATTTACAGTTTTATTTAATTATTTATGAAAATTGACGTAATTCTACACAGATAAAATACAAGATTAGAAGAGATATTAAAATATTGTTCAATAAACAAAATCAATTGACATCAAACTCTTCTGATAATATTCTATTAATTACTTATTAATATTAATCAAATTAGAAAGAAAAACACAACACAAAATACAAATTTAATTTCTTTTTCCCCTACGGGAGAAAATTCCATATTAAGACAGTAAACCATAAAAATATTTATCAAGTTATTAATAGACATAGAACCAATATTTAAAATCTCTCTTGTTTTTATATAATGTTATACTTGTACATATTATATAGTATATAATAATAATAATAATAATAATAATAATAATGGCTTTAAATCTTGCCACAAGGGCCGCCATTTTGGGGGAGGGGATGAGTCGATGTAATCGACTCCAGTGTTTAACTGGTACTTAATTTATCAACCCTGAAAGGATGAAAGGCTAAGTCAACCTCGGTGGAATTTGAACTCAGATCAGAGCGACAGGTGAAATACTGCTCCAGCGCACTACCTTTGTGATAATAATAGCAATGGTTTCAAATTTTGCCACAAGCCCAGGAATTCTGGCAATGGATCATATGCAATGTTTCGAGTGGCACATGTGCTTCGAAAGTGCCTCGTATATGTGCCCTTGTTGTGTGCTACCTGGTTACATGAGTATAAGTGATTTCATTCCTTATGAGACTGAGGTGGATTGCCAATAACAACAAATTCTCTAGACTCTGATTATTTTCTTTCTCTTATTTGAATAGGAGATTTGTACCGAAATATTAAGGGGTTATTAAGTAATCTATGTAAGTTAATACAAATATCATTATCTTTGTTTTTGTTCATTGACATCACAAATATTTTTTCCTACTCTAGGCACAAGGCCCGAAATCTTTGGGGAGGGAGCCAGTCGATTAGATCGACCCCAGTATGCAACTGGTACTTAATTTATCGACCCCGAAAGGAAGAAAGGCAATGTCAACCTCAGCAGAATTTGAACTCAGAACATAAAGACAAACAAAATACTGCTAACCATTTCGCCAGGTGTGCTAACATTTTACAAATATTCTTTTTTTTTTCT
>NC_068998.1:6797237-6801488 GCF_001194135.2 Octopus bimaculoides | reverse complement strand
AACATAAAGACAAACAAAATACTGCTAACCATTTCGCCAGGTGTGCTAACATTTTACAAATATTCTTTTTTTTTTCTACTTTAGGCACAAGGCCCGAAATTTTTTTTGGGGGGGAAGGCAGTCGATTAGATCCACCCCAGTAGGTAACTGGTACTTAATTTATCGACTCCCAAGAGGATGAAAGGCAAAGTTGACCTCGGCAGAATTTGAACTCAGAACGTAAAGACAGACGAAATACTGCCAAGCATTTCGCACGTGTGCTAATGTTTCACAAATATTATCTTTGCTTCCACTCATTGACATGCTTTAGATAACTCCTCACCACCATTGCTCAAATGTTTTAGAAGTATTTACATCAGTTTTACATAGTGCAATACCACAAGAAAATTACATTACTCTTTTCATATATATACATACACATGTATGTGTGAGTGCATGTGTGTGTGTGTGCATGTGTGTGTGTGTGTGTGTGCATTGTGTGTGTGTGTGTGCATTGTGTGTGTGTGTGTGTGTGTGTCTGTCTTTGAATCAATTCCATATATCATGTGTCATTTATGACACAAGCTACTTGTCTCAACTGTGAATCAAACAAAACAAAAACCTATAACATTTTAAAACCAGAAGGTTAAAAAGTAAATTTAACATTGAAAAATTTTAAAGATATCCAACAGAAAAGAATAACAAAAGAACATAAAACAATTCAAATCAAATATGTAGAGTAAAGAAAATATCATTTTTAAAAAAAAGTTAAATAACAATGAAATCTTTTCATAGTAAGGATCACATTTAATAATCATTTCTTAAGCCAGCAACATAAAATGACTTCTCAGGTGAGAAGCAAAATTGATTGATTTGATGCTAAGTATATCAATGGTACTTAATTTATTAACCACATGGATATGAAAGAGAAAAACAAGCTCTGGCAGGATTTGAACTCAAAAAATTAATACTCAGTAATTAATAACAGATCAAGGAATTTGTTCAAAATTTCATCAAAATTTTACCAATAATACTGATTTCTAGCATGCACCCCTGCCCCCCCCCTTTTTTTTTTTTTTGGAAGGGCGACTTTGTAGGGACATTTGATATAATTGACCACAGAAGGATCAAGTTGACCTCAGCAGGTTTTTTTAATCGTAACATAGAGAGATGTAACGAAATATATTTTCAGAGGGCCTAAGGCTTGAACTCTAACTCACAGCACTTCATGTAGTATTCGACACGTTGTCTAAAAATATGGTAGCACAGTCATAGCAGGAACATTCTTGGTCAGACTTGACACGAGACTAAAGAATAATGACAACTGCTGCTTTAGTTGATGGACCCCTGAGTGATGTCATGTAACACTGACTCTGCCGGGATTTGAACTTTGTGTGAATTAAGCTGGGTGAGTCCATTTCAGTGTCCTCTTTGACTAAAAGTGATCTTGGCTGTGTCAGTAAACACTAAAGTCGGCTTGCAAGGATAAATGAAATCATAATGGTAACCTTATCATTTTGATCTTCCATAGAACTTCATATTTTCAACTCCTCAAAAGGACAAAAAATTGCAAAGCTAACTCTGGTGGGATTTGAACTGTAAAAAACTACAACTAAAATACCATATTTTGAGTGAAATCTCTGCCAATCTGCTGCTTCAACGATCTTGTTTCATATTGGTAAAGCAACAGAGAAATTAGAAATGAAAATCTTAATCCAATAAAAATGTAATGAAATAAAAACCTCTCCATTAAACTCACACAAACATGTGTGAAAGTAAAAGTTTAAAAAAATGAAAAGAAAAAAGAAAATGAATAAAAGAAAGAAAAAAAGAAGAAATATGTAATTCAACGACTGCAGAGTGGAATATTCCAGAAACCCAAAGAATGAAAGAAAGAAAGAGTAAATATATAAGTATAAATTAAAAACTGAACCCCAAATAACCAAATATCTTAATTATACCTTTAATCCTCTCATGGCTGAAATGAGAAGTATTAAGTTGGGGCTTTTACATTTTTCAGAATTGAATTGTACAGCAGAGAAAAGGATTAAAAAAAAAATTAAATATGTGCAAATAATAATAATAATAATAATAATGGCTTCAAATTTTGCCACAAGGGCAGCAGTCTTGGGGAAGGGGATGAGTCAATTACACAGATACCAGTGTTCAAGTGGCACTTATTTAACTGACCCCCGAAAGCATGAAAGGAATAATAATAATAATAATAATAATAATAATAATAATAATAATTTCTTTGAAATTTATTTTTGTTCTTTGAGAAGAAACTTCACATCAAGATCCCTTTTACAGATCACATTTTATGTGCTGTTTTCTAAACCCGAGAAAAGTACTTGAGGGTTCAAATTTAGATTTTGCACCCACAAAATATGTTAGACAGTGTGCTTGCACCCCCTGTTTCAGGGCCCACGCATCTAATGTGTCCTTTCTTCACAGGACATTAAACTGCGTGATTAAAGTTATATTTTGGCTGTTATTTCTAACATGTCAAATGACTGCGTAAAGGCTCTCCTCTACACACGGGTGTTATTGAAGGTGTTACTAGTTAAAACTGATGTTGGTACAAACGGTCTGAGTGTTAACAAGGCCATGCTTAGCAATACTCACATTAGTAATGTTGGTGTTAATGGCACTACGTGGTTACTTGTTTGCTTATAATGCAGTTTCTTATTAGTCAGCAGATTGTTTAGTTGTTAGAATCTGTGACATTTGAATCTATGTCATTTCTAGCAGAAGCAAGCAAATTGAAAACATGCATGTTAACTTAGTATTGAATCTATAATAACTATTAAATCTATAATTCAGTGTTCCTTATAGATCTCTTGTTAAGCTGGATTAGACAGACGTCATTTGTGTGACAGTAACACTTGCTTACAGCTAACACACAATGTCAAGGACAAGGTGACATAAGGAAACACACACATATATACATAATACATACATGCACACAAACATATATGACGGATGGGTTGCTTTTAGTTTGTCTACCAGATGTATACACACGACATTGGTCAAACCAGATCTTTAGAAGACATTTGTCCAAGGTGCCACACTGTGGACAGAACTGAAAGCATGTGATTGCGAAGTCAACTTCACAAGTTTATTATGCCTACACCAATATACATATATATGTATGTATGTATGTATTTATGTGTGTGTGTGTGTGTGTGTGTGTATATATATATATATATATATATATATATATATATATATATATATATATATATATATATATATATATATATATGCATATATATATGTGTGTGTATGTGTGTGTGAAGAAAAATGACCTAGTGATTAGGGTGTTGTACTCACAATCGCAAGATTGCGGTTTCAATTCCTAGGCCAGGCGATACATTGTGTTTTTGAGCAAAAACACCTCATCCCATGTTGCTCTGTGATCAGTTTGACACCTGATGCATGGGACACTGTGCACCTGTTCAGGCTCCATCTATTTGATGGAGCGACCGAGCTAATGTGCACCACATACATTTGATCACTATAAACAAATTATTTGTGCCAGTTGTTCGGCAAAAGCTGAATGCTCATTTGTTGTCTTTGATGGGAAAGTGCATCATATATACGTATATAATCTATATGATATATATAAATAACAAATATATAGATATCATATATATATACACACACACACACATATATGTATATTTATATATATGAAATGTTATTGGTAATGATCTGGGAAAGGAGTACTTAATACTGAGAAGCAGAACATTAATAATTATTATGAAAATCAGTCAAGATGCTGATATTTTGAGGTTCTGGTCAGTAGAATTGGTCTTCTTACACCCATACCTCTCACCTGCTGAGAGGATGTCATGTCAGTAGACCAACTCCACTCACAGGAAACACAGATTTCAGGAAGAGGACTTGAAATAATTTACATATACATACATACATGTGAGTCTGTGTGTAAATATGTCTATAAGTGTCTATATGTTTCTATATATATATTTATATACACTAAAACCAAGGCTCTATGTAAAAAGCACCCAGTACACTCTGGAGTGGTTGGCATATTGAAGGGCATCCAGCTGTAGAAACCAAACCAAAACAGACTGTGGAACCCGGTGTTACCCCTGGCCTTGCCAGTTTTGTCAAGCTATCCAACCCATGCCAGCATGGAAAACAGATGTTAAATGTTGATGATTATACATGTGTGTTTGCGTGTGTGTCTCCATATGTATACATATACATGGACACACACTCACACACACACATATATATATATATATA